>NC_046661.1:96995437-97001173 GCF_010883055.1 Belonocnema kinseyi
AAATTCTCCATTAATAACACTCCCGAATAATAAAATTTTCGAATAATAAGATTCCTAAATGATTAAATTCCTGAATAATAAAATTCCTAAATAATAAAATTCCCGATTTGGAAATTTCCACATTAATAAAATTCCCGAGTTATTAAATTCCTGAATTATTAAATAACCGGATGATAAAATTCCCCAATAATAAAAATTTCCGAGTAATGAAATTCCCGAATAATGAAATTCCCTGTTCATAAAATTCCTAAATTATTAAATTCTGGAATAATAAAATTTCCGAATTGGAAAATTCCATATCAATAAAAATTCCGAATAATAAAATTTTCGAATAATAAAATTTCTCAAATGTTAAATTTCTGAATAATAAAATTCCCCAATTAAAAAATTCTCCATCAATAACACTCCCGAATAATAAAATTTTCGAATAATAAGATTCCTAAATGATTAAATTCCTGAATAATAAAATTCCTAAATAATAAATTTCCCGATTTGGAAATTTCCACATTAATAAAATTCCCGAGTTATTAAATTCCGGAATAATAAAATTTCCGAATTGGAAAATTCCCCATCAATAAAAATCTCGAATAATAAAATTTTCAAATAACAAAATTCTTGAATAATAAAATTCCTCAATTGTTTAATTTCGGAATAACCAAATTCCCGAATTGGAAAATTCTCCATTAATAAAATTCCGGAATAATAAAATTTTCAAATAATAAGATTTCTGAATTATTAAATTCCTGAATAATAAAATTCCTGAATAAAAAAATTCCAGAATAATAAACTTCCCGATTTATAAAATTCCTGAATTATTAAATCCTCAGATAATAAAATTCCCAAATTGGAAAATCCCCTAATAATAAAATTTCCGCTTTTCAAAAATCCCCAATAATAAAATTCGAAAAATGAGTGCATTCTGAAAACTTTTGAGACCATTTTTTTGAAGATTCAAAAATGCTCTGTGCAGTTTTTTGTAGTACTCAAAATAAAAAAAATTTCAACTAATTACTTTTTTTATAACAAAAATTTACTAGATTTATAGCATTTACAAAATTAAAAAAAATGTAAAATGAAAATTTTAAACTAAATAACGCACGATATAAAAAAGTATTTGAATTTTCATGAAAAAACAAAAATTCAAATTATGATAGCACTAAAAATGAAGAAAAAAACAAATTTCATTTTGCGGTCAAACTATGCAAAATAAGACAAATGATGATTTAACAAAAAATTAAACCAAAAATTAAAAATTAAATTTTTGCAAAAACGACGCAAGGCACCAAAAAAAAATTAATTTACAAAAGTTGTTCACTCAAAAAGGATTTACAAATTATTTATTTATAATTTCTAGAAAAGGCGAGTCAATTTTCTTTCAATCGTAAAAAATAAGTTTAAAAATGAAAACAAATAAATTTGTGGAAAAAAAACACATGATTAAAATATCTACCAATTTGTTATAAGCTCTTGTTACAAAAATATATTAGAAATTAAAAATTTACTCTTTGGAAGAACGATAGAAGCTACAATAACATTGTATTTACCAAACTTTGCGCCTAAATTTTATCTACAGATTTCTTAGAACAAACATACGCTAGGATGCGTATTTTTAGCTTGAATCGTAAAAGATAACATTGAAACAAACTTAAATTTAAGGAAAAATGATACGAGTTGCAATAAAATGTTTAATGACGGAATTTTTTATAGGAAACGTACTTTTTTAATTAAAAAAACAAGCTAATGAAAATACGTATATTTTCAGACCATTCCGAATCAATAAAATATTCGAATTGCAAAAAGTCTTCATCAATAAACATTCCGATAAATACAATTTTCGATTAATAAAATTGCCGAATAAAAAAATTTCTGAATTAAAAAACTTCCGAATAATAAAATTCCCGACAGAAAATTTCCGGATTATAAAATATTCTTAATGATTTCGTGAATATAAACAATTAAAATTATAATAATGTAGTTATTGTAACATATAACAAAAATTATAATTGTTTAAATTCAGGAATTTTTTTTATATTTTATAATTTGGCAATTTTCTGCCGGGAATTTTAAAAATCTGTAATATTATAAATCATCGCGAATTTGTGGCTTCTCCAACTCGGGAATATGGGTATTTAGAAAATTTAATATTAGAAGAATTTTATTATTCGAAGAATCTTTTTATCCGAGAATATTCCATTTCGGGAATTTTACAATAATAGGATTTGAATTTTTCGGAATTTTTCAGTCGTCCCTAGAAAATTCCCGAATAATAAAATTTCCGACAGAAAATTTCTAAATTATAAAATTCTAGAAATTAAGCATTAAAATACAATAATCAAATATTATTATAAAAAAATCTTCTCAATATTTAAAGTTTTTGAAAATTATTGTTTGAATTTAAAATAACAATAATTAAGGGAAAAATTGATTCAGAAATATATTTTTTCAATTATTGTTATGCAATTATTGTTATGCAAACAACAATTTTAGAAACTTCAAACCTTAAAAATAATGTTGTTATCATACAAATATTTGATATTTATAATAATATATATAACATGTTTTTTAATTGTTTACATTTGGGAATTTTATAATTAAGAAATTTTTCTAGTGCTGATATTTTATAATTCGTCAGTTTTCTTGCAGGAACTTTATTCTTCGGGAATTGGAAAATTCCTGAATAATAATATACCAACAATTTACAATATTAACAAATTTGAAAATTCCCGAATAATAAAATTCCTGACAGGAAATTTCTGAATTGTAAAATTTCCAAACTCGAAAATTGCCGAATTTTAACAATTAAATGTTTTTAATATTATTATTATTATTTATTTATTAAACATTCAATTATAAAATATTAGAGACGACTCAAAAATTCCACAAAGTAATATTTCTGACGCTGTAAAATTCCCGAATTGGAAAAATCCCGACAGAAAATTGCTTTTTTCCTAAATACTATATTATTATTAAAATTAAAATATTCAAATATTTCTATAAAAATTTTTTTTAATCTCTTAAGTTTAAATAAATGATCACTTGAATTTCAAATAACAAGGGATGAACAAAAAATATATTTCGGAATGAAAAATTTTGTTTGAAAATGTGCATAGAATTTTTTTCTAAATTCCAAAAAATGTTCTGAAAAATCGAATCGTTAATTTAAAACAAAAAATTAAAAAGAAACTTAGAATTGAATCCTGCATGGTTTGTTGGCAAATTTTTATCAGGTTCGGAGAAAATTGATGGAGAAATTTATTTCTTCGTTCGAAGCGCGCGTATTTTTTAATTTAGATTTCCATACCATTTTTATACAATTATTGTTGTTTCAGATTCAAACGAGAATCTTGAAAAAATGTAAGAATTTGAGAAAATTCTCTTTTAGAACAGTTTTTGAATATTTTATTTTGAATAAATGAATAATATTGATTAAAAAAATTTGTTAATTAATTAAATTCGGAGATTTTCTAGTTTGGATATTTTATAATTCGGCTATTTTCTGTTGGGAATTTTATTTTTCAGGATTTTTCACTCGCCTTTTAATTTTACTGGATAAAAAGAAAGGATCGAATTTTTATTGTCAAACGTTATTCACAAAATTAATTTTATTTCTTTTTTTTTCTTCTATCAGCTGACTTTATTTCGCAGAATTTTTATCTGGGTTTTACAAAATAAAAACTTTGCCTCTTGATAAAATTACAGAGAATAAATAATTAAAAAATAAGTAATTAAAAAAGGATGATTCGATATGAAATTGCAATTAAAATTAAATAAATAATTGTTCTGTTTGATTTAATGAAAAGCGGAAAATGCTGGGAATTTTCTAATTAAATCTCGCTAGATATTTCCGGATTTCGATGGCATGCGTCGAGTAAACCATCCGAATCCAAATATTTATAATGAAAATGACACTCGTGACTATTGTGGTAGGCAATCTGTACATGCATTTATGAAGCGATCTTGATACGTACCAATTTTTAATTTCTACGATTCGATATTTTAACTTAAAATTCCGATTTAAAAATAAAAAATATATTTACAACCAATTTTTATTTTTCTGAAAAATGGCATTCTTTCGTCGTCGAAAGACGGAGTTGAAATTCTTGGTTCGAATCCAAGCAGAGGTGAATTTTTTCTTTTCGAAAAAGCGAACAGTAAGAGAAAACAACTGCATATCAATAATTTATTTATTTTCGCTTTTCAAAAGACATTAACATATAAATTTAAGAAAAAAAATAATAATGATTTTTTTTCAATTAAATTATCTGCAGTGTTGGAAAATTTCCTTAAAAAAGAGAACTTGTATCGAAAAGTTTTAAATTTAGAAAATTAAAAATTATGCAAGAAATATAGTTATAATATAAACAAAACATTCAAGTTTTAAGCTTAAAAATTAAAATTTCTGTAATTTAAATGCTTCATATCTAAAATTTCTTGAATACGGAAAATTTAGAATTAAAAATTGGAATTAAAATAATTAACTTTGAATGCTTTACATTTAAAATTTATTAAATCTGGAAGATTTGAAATTGAAAAATTAATTTTTTATTTTTTAAATTGAAATTTTTTATTAAAAAATTCTGTAATCTTTTTGCTTTATTTGCTAAATTTTTGGAATTTTCGAAATTTCGAATTATTGATAATTTAATTTTTTTAATTTTTAAAATTAAAACTGTTTTATGTACGTTTAAAATTAAAGTATTTTTAATTTCTAAAAATTACAATTAAATATTCTGTAATTTCATTTTTGATATTCACAATCAACAAAATTTAAGAATTGTAACTTATACATTTTCAATATGGAACAGTTTTTATATTTTAACTTTTGAAAACGGTAGAATTTTTAATTTTATATGTTAAAGCTCAAGTGTTTTTAATATTGAATCGAAAATTTGAGCTTTTTTTCAAATTAAAAATGTTGTGTATATATGTTTAAAATTGAAATATTTTTTATTTAAGAAATGTTCAATTAAAAATTCTATAATTTTTGTTATTCGTATTAAAAATTTCTTGTATTTTGAAGAATTATTGTAGAATTGAAAACAGTTTTCATCTTTAAGATTATAAAAATTTAGGAATTGTTATTTTTACATTTTTAAAATTTAAGAATCGTTAATCAAATATTTTTTTAAATTTAAGAGTTTTTAAATTTAATACTTTAGAATTTCATAACTTTTAATTTTAAATCTTTCTAATTAAAGAAATTTTAATTTTGATAAGTTAAAATAAAGCATTATGCGAGTTTTAAGTTTTTCAATTAGAAATTCTATAATTTTGATGCTTTTTATTAAAAATTTCTTCTATTTGGAATATTGGAAATTAAAAACTAGATTTTCAAATTAAAAAAGTTAAAAACTGTTATTTATGTTCCTTTTAAGTTTAAGTTTTTTTAATTGTAATTTAAAATTGTAGCATTTTAAATCATAAATGCTTAAAATTAAATTGTTTTTAATTTTGATATTGAATTGAAATTTCTAGTTTTCATCTTCAAAATAATTTTAACATTTTTATCCTTCATAGTTGAAATTTCTTTTGTTTCAAATATTTAGAATTGATAACAGTTTGGTCCTTGAAAATCATAAAAATTTAAAAAAATGTTATTTATATATTTTCAAAACTGAAGATTTTTCAATTGTAAATCTTAAAAATTGAACTATGAAAAAAAAGTTTTAAATTACATACGTCCAAAACATACGTACGTTTTGAAAATACAATAACTAAATAAAATAAATAATAATA
>NC_046661.1:97001273-97004141 GCF_010883055.1 Belonocnema kinseyi
TAAATTAAAATAAATTGAAGAGTTTTTAATTTAAAAAATGTACAATCCAAAATTCTGCAAGTTTTCAGTTTTAAAATTAAAAATTGTGTAATTCTGATGATTTTCATTCAAATTTTCTTCAATTTGGAAGCTTCAAACAAATTTAAAATTCAACATTTCTTAAATGTAAATCTTACAAGTTAAAAATGAAAAATTTTAAACGATCATTTAAGATTTAAAAATTAAAACTTCTCTAATTTGGACCATTTAAATTCGAAATTTTTTCAAGTTGGAAGATTCAGAATTGAAAACTTGACTTTTGATCTGTAAAATCATCAAAATTTCAGAATTTTTATTTATACATTTTTAGAATTGAAAAGTTCTTATGGAATAAATATTTCGAATTTAAGATTATTTAATTTTGGCAATTTATACAAAAATTATAGCAAGTTTTAATTTTAAAAATAAAAAATTCGGTAATTTTAATAATAATTATAACATAATATAATTATAATTATAATTAAAATGTCTTCAATTTGGAAAATTTTTAATTGACAACACACTTTTTGATTTTCGAAATCATCAAAATTTAAGAATTCTAATTCAAAACTCTTTAAAATTAAAGAGTTTTTAATTGTAACTCTTGAAATTCTAGAAATTTAAATAATAAATATTAAAAATTGAAGACGTATCAACTTCAAAAATGAACAATTAAAATTAATGCAAGTTTTAATGCAAAATTTCCTTAATTTGAAAGTTTTAGAATATAAAACTTATGTTTTGATTTTCAAAATCATTAAAATTTAAGAACTGTTATTTATACATTTTAATTTTTTTTGACAAGTTATAATAAAAAAATATTCTAGTTAAAATTTTTTAAAATTTTGCAATAGAAAATTCTTTAATTTTTATGTTCTATATTTTAAGTTTGTTCTATTTGGAAGATTAATAATTGAAACCTCGATTTTCGATTTTCAAAATTTCTATTTATGCATCTTTAAAAATAAAGTGTTTTTAATTTTTTAAATTCAAAAATCTTTAATAATGATGCTTCGTATTTGAAATTTCTTCTACTTTGAAGATTTACGATTAAAAACACTTTTGATCTTAAATATCTTTCAAATCATACAATTGATTTTTATACATTGTCACATTATTTTGTATTATTATTTACATATTTTCAAAATTAAAGAATTTGCGATTGTAACTCTTTAAAAATTCAAGTTTTTAGTTTAAAAATTAAAATGAAAGAAATCTAGGTGATATTAAAATCAAATTCAAAATCCCATTTAACGTCTAATAATCAAGTTAGAGAATAAAATTCCTGAAAATAAAACCAAGAATTCAACGACCAAAGTTGGACAACCACCATAAAATGTTCCTATTGAAATTTGCTAAAAGCAAAACAAATTTCGAAAAGAAAAGATATTTTTTTTGACAAAAATAAAAAAGTGGAAAGAAAAATGAGAAGGCATCCAACCATATTCCCTTTCCTTTTTTTTATTTCCTTCGTCTTTTTTATTGTTACTATTATTAAATTAAAATAAAAAAAACATTTGTAAAAAAAAATAATAATCAACGTTTTGGCAAACATGCAGGACCCTTATCAAGGCAAGAAACGTAAAAAAAAAAAAAATATTCGAGCAGACAGGGACAGTAACGAAACCACGATGCTCTCTTCTTGAATCGAATCATTAATTTGAAAAATTAATATTAAACTTAACATGAAAATTAAGTTTAAGTTTAAAGTTAACTTCAAAATTAATTAAAATTAAGTTTTAACTTTAAAAACCTTAAGTTCTACAATTGAAAATTGATCATTTAAAAATTTAATTTTAATGATAAATTCCGTGATTTTCTTAAATTTAAGTAAAAAATTTTTTAATTAACTTTAAAACGAAATTAATTTACAATTGAGCAACTTTAAAATAACATTGTTTTCATTCTGGAGAGTCAGGAAGAGAGCATCGTGGTTTCGTTGCTATTCCTGTCTGTTAGAATATTTTTATTTTTTACTTTTTTTGCCTTCGTAAGGGCGCTGTATGAGTGCCAAAACGTTGGTGATTATTTTTTACAAATCTTTTTGTTTGTTGAGTTGCTTCTCATGTTTATGTCTTCTTTTTTATTTATGCCCAAAAAAAAGTTTCTTTCCTTTTTTAGGAATTTTTTTATCTTTTTCAAGTTTCAATACGAACAATTTATGGTAGTTGTCCAAATTTTGTTGTTGCATTCTTGGTTATATTTTCAGGAATTCTTCACTTTAAAAATTAAAAAATCTTTAATACAAATTAAAGTAGGAAATTAAATTAAAATTATAATTGTCTGAAAGCTGATGTGGCTATTTTAATATTCATTTTAATTTCTGGCAATTATTTATATTTTGGTTTATTTCTTCCAAATATACACTTTTTGTGTTTGTACATAGATCAAAGTTCTTATTTTACATTTTCTTAAATCTATACATTTCCTCTGCGCTATATTCCAACATATTTACATTATTTTCTAGCATACGTTCGCTTCTTCGCTGTCCGGAACTTCCCTCGCGACTCTAACTTTTCTTTTGACTAGTCTCTTTGGCTAATCTTTCGAAAGCTCTCGCATATTTGCACATCCCGGGACTCGGTCTTTCCTTCAGATTCTGGCATAAGCGGTCAGTAAAATCTGTATACTCGGACCCCCTACCAATCATTAACCACTCATCCACCTCCTCGACTGTTTTACGATCAATGAGTTGCCTAGCTTTTTTGCATTTCCAAATGTGGTATATATCTTCCTCCTCTTCCCCATATAAGCGGCAAAGACAATCGTCTTTATAACCCTTATTTCCTGCCTTACCCACATTACCACATCTTAGCCTAGCCCACTGTTCCTTATCTATTCCTTTGATAT
>NC_046661.1:97004241-97007999 GCF_010883055.1 Belonocnema kinseyi
TTAATTCGGGAATTTTATTATTCAGAAATTTAACATTTGAGGAATTTTATTATTCGAAAATTTTATTATTCGGAATTTTTATTGATATGGAATTTTCCAATTGGGAAATTTTATTATTCGAGAATTTAATAATTTAGGGATTTTATAAATAGGGAATTTCATTATTCGGGAATTTCATTACTCGGAAATTTTTATTATTCGGGAATTTTATTATCCGGTTATTTAATAATTCAGGAATTTTATAATTCGGAAAGTATATTATTCGGGAATTTTTTGATTCAGAATTTTTATTATTCGGAAATTGTATTAATGTGGAGTTTTCCGATTCGGGAATTTTATTATTCGACAATTTTATTATTCAGGAATTTTATTATTCAAGAATTTAATCATTCATGAATCTTATCATTCAAAAATTTTAGTATTCGGGAATTTTATTATTGAAGAATTTTCCAATTCGGGAATTCTATTATTCCAAAATTTAATAATGGATGAATTTTATTATTGGAGAATTTTCTTATTCTGAAATTTTATTCAATGGGGAAATTTTCAATCCGGGAATCTTACAATGTCAGAAATTTTATTTTCTGGGATTTTTCAGTCATTCCAAAGCTTCCCAAGTACTAAAATTGTCAAGATTTAAAAAAAATGTTATAAAGTTCATAGAATTGATACGTAATTGAAGCACTTATTGAATTAGGAGAAAATTAATTGCAGCGCGGCGAATTGAACTAGTCGGATCATCAACGTAGGTCAAGGAAAGAAAGTGTTTGCAATGAAATGATTAATAAAACACCAATAAAAGGGGGTCATCAATTAAATAGTATCACACACAAAAATAATTTATTTCTTTTGAATATCAACACAGCATACGAATAATTAGAAAAAATTTAGAATAATAATACATTTAAAAATATACTAACAGAATTAACTCTAACAAAATTATAAATAATAATCTATTGTTATCCGATGAAAATATCCTTTAGAATTATTCAATCATTGTTAACGTTTTTTACGTTTACATAAAAAAATTAACTTCTAACTTTCTGAAATATTCTTTTATTCATTTAAAAAGCAAATATTTTGGTATTCTAGTTCAAAGTCGAAAAAATCGATTAAAAATATTTAAAATCTTCAAATTTAACACCTGTGTTCTTTTTTCAAGAAAATATTATCAGTCTTTCATAAATTTTTTTTTTTCTAAACAAAGAAATTCCAAAATAGTAAAATTGGACTCGCAAGCTTAAATATAATAATTTGAATAATTGGAATGAGTATTTAAATAAATTTAATTTGATGAAAATATTTAATTAATATTTAATTGGAAATATGGAACATTTGAAAAATAATAATCACACTAGTTCATTAATTTTAATATACTGTACCTTTTAGTTTAAAATTCAACGAGAAGAAGCCTGGTGATAGTTATTCAGTTTCCGACTTTTGCAATTAAAGTCAAATTGACAAAAAAAATTCGAATTAATTACTTCTGTCTTATCTTTTAATATAATCAATCTTACTTTATATATTTATAGTCGTTCTTGAATGAAAAATTAATAATTATTATTGCTGAAATATAAATTTTCTACTATTTATCAATTATAAATTGTCGCTAAATTAATCTGATATAAAATAAGTGTTGAAAAAGTTTAAAGCGACTAAAAATCAATTAACTTAAAAGATAATCATTTTTATTTTTAGATTAAATATTTTTATATGTAAATTAATATACTTGTAAATGAAAATCAGTTCAATTTTTTTAAATCCTAGTTTGATTATTCATTCTGAGATCCATTACTTTATGTTTAAATTTTTTATCCTGACATTTTGGTTGTCTGTTATTTTTTTATTTAACAATAATGAATAGTAGAAAAAAAGATTGATTCTATTTTTATTATCAAATTTATTTTGAAAATTTTGGTATTAAAATGAAAATACTTTTTATCTTTGATGAAATATTGATACCTGGGGAACTTTCGCGTTCAAAAATGCAAGGTCCACTGAGAGCTTTGACGGGAAAGCTTTCGCAAAGTTGGAAACAAAGAGACGCTTGCGCAGGTTACAATTGGCGTAGAAATTCATCAGTCAGGCGCATTTTCTAATTTTATTGTATTTTAATACTTTTTTTTTAATATCTCATTTTATTTATTTAGATACTTAAAGATATATTTCATAAATTTAAATCATTTCTTAATCAGACAAACGAAATCAAATAGAACAAAAAGAGGAGAAAAAATAAAAAAGGTAAAGAATATAGATATTTTTTTTTCATAAAGTATTAATTCCTAATTTCATTCCTGAAAAATTTCTTCTATTTTTCTTCCTGCATTTCTTACTCTGCTTAAATATTCACTTATGTTTATAAAAAAAAGAACAAAATGTTTTCTTATGTTCCTTTTTATTATTTTTATATTTGTTCATTTCTTCTTTCCTTTCTTATTTTTTCTAAAGGAAACCGATTTTTTCTTTTGCATTTTTCAACATTCTCAACAATAAGTAATTACATTTTAATTATTTACACCTAATGATTTTACTATTTTAAGTGACTTTTTGAGTCAGGAAGAAAAGGAAAATGCAAAAAGGTTTATTTGTTTTCTATAAAGTCTGGAGGCGATGCGACAAAGTTCATTGTGAGTCGCAATTAACGTGTTTTCTTTATGTCGATAATAAACAGCGTCTCCTCCCTTATCTGGATCCTACTTATCAAACTTCCTTGAAATTTTAACACTCATATTCAAATAAATCGCTTCATTTTATAAAAATATTGTAGCTATCTTTTCAAATGATATGAAAAAGATCTAAAACTTAATAATAGAATAAAGAATATTTGACTTTCCCGCCCAAAGTTACATTCTGCCATTTCTACTTCTGCTCTCCTCACTTCCTCTAATGCCTGTAAAATACCTCTCCTATACTACCTCGTCACTGTTATCCCTCACTACCCAACCACCCCTCCCCTCACTTCCCTGTTGCACCCCTCCCAAAACTTCGTATCTCTTCCCAATACTCTTCTCCCCATCACTTACAATCATTTCCCCTTCCCCTCACTTCCTCGTCGTACCCTTCCCAAAACTTCGTCTCTTCCCCATACATTCCTCCCCATCACTTTCACTAATTTTCCCTTCCCTAACTTCCCCTACTTCGACTTCCCTCGCTTCACATGCTTCCAGTACCTCTCCACTCACACTCCATCTACTCCCCCTCTTCTTAACAACTACGCTTCACTATTTCTCCTCCTATCGCTTCTTTTACTTTCCCTCCCACTCACTTAACCTACTCTCCCTCGCTCCCCCTCCTGTAATTCCCCTCACCTTACTTCCTCTACTTCCATCACTTCTCCTACTTTCCCTGCACCTCATTTAATCTACTTTTCCCACCGACATATAGTAATAGACCACTAGCTCAGGCCGCCAGAAGTGGAATAGAGAATAGAAAGAGAGGGAAAAATGAGAAAGTCGACTTGTCTTTTTCTTAGGATGGTGATTGGTTTTACTCATCTTTCATCTGCTTCTTTTATGTAAGGATCAATCCACCAATCGCCATCCTTAGAAAAGGACAGGTCGACTTTCTCAATTTCTCCTCACTTTCTATTCCCTATTCCACTTCCGGCGGCCAAAACGCCACTACCGGGACACTGCTTTTCAACGGCCAATAACTAAGACACTATAAAAAATTGAGACACATATATTTTTATTGCTTAAGATCTCCTCTTTCCGACGGTGCCAATGAAATTCCTCAAAAAATTTATTTATTATCCCAAA
>NC_046661.1:97008099-97027896 GCF_010883055.1 Belonocnema kinseyi
AAATATATGTGTCTCAATTTTTTCTAGTGTCGAATAGTCTTAGTTATTGGCCGTTGAAAAACAGTGTACCGGTAGTGGCGTTTTGGCCGTTTAAGGGTTAATGACAGATTTGTGAATCTTTTTTGGAAGAGCAACTTTTGTCTATTATTTTTTTATAGCTTGTGTTGTTTGTCCAAAAAAAAAATTTTTTTCTTTATAATGTTATTTTTACGAATAATTAAAAACTACGCCTCCTATCAAGAAGTCGTTTGTTGCATAGGTGTACCGCAAAATGGAATTTTTCATAATTTTTTATGCTGTCAAATTTTGAATATTCGATTTTTTAGGAAAATTCCAAAAATTGTTATGATACTCTTGTATGGCATTCAAAAACCAACTTTTCTTTATTATCATTTTCCTTTTCTCTTTAATTTTGTAAATGCTATAACTCTATTAAATTTTTTTTATCAAAAAAAGTCATAAGGAGACTTTTTTTCATTTTGAGTACAACAAATAAAGGTACAAAGAATTTTAGAATCTTGAAAAAAGTGGTCTCAAAAATTTTCGAAATGCGTTCACTTTTTGAATTTTTTATCCAAAATGGCTGCCTAACGAACTTGACCATCAATTTAAGATACTAAAAGATACTAAATACCAAAGGCTAATCCAATCTTCCAACTCTTTCGAAATCGATCGTGCTGACAAACTAAAAATCTACAGATACACATACAGACAGAGATATTCGTAAAATCCTGTTTTTCGGATTCATAGGGTCTCAAACTATAGAAATTTGCGAAAAAGGGGGAGGGGTAAAATTTTTCACAAATCCAATACCTTCTCTGATGCGAGTGTAAAAATAAAAGGAGAAGTTATATTGACTGAAAGTGAGAGTTTGCAAACGAGGATGACTTATCTTAGAAACTATCTATATTCTAAATCGACTCGTTACTACTTTTCTGTCAATTTGTTAGGAAGCCTGAATCAAAGGTCTCATTTGCAGAAGAATGGATCGATAGAATAAAATTTTATTCGCAAGTTCTAGTCCCTAATGTTATTCCCAAACGTGCCAGGTTTATGTTTACAGGATGATTTTAAGAATTTATCAAAGATTCCTTGTATCAAAGTGTGAAATGGATTTATGTCCTTAAAAACAATATTTTCCATCAAAAATACTCATTGAGTACTTTTCAATACCTATGGAGTAAGAAGTGGCGTCACAGGCCAAAGATAAAAATTATCATTAGGATAATTATCTAAATATAAATTTTTCTTAGAAATTATCAAAATTTGTTCAAAATAATGTGACAAATTTACAAATTAACAAAGAATTGTATATGAATTTTTTAAATTTCAAAAATTCAACAACAGCCAAATTTGATTTAGATGCATTAACATTTTTTTAAAGTTTTTGAAATTATACAAAATCAAAACATTTTAAAAATTATCGAAATTTTCTAAATATTAGAAATTATCCAAATTTCCAAATGATCACAATTTTCAAAATTTTAGAAATTATTAAAATTTAAAATTCTTAAAAGGTATAGAAATGTAATACACTAGCCTGAACGCGGAAAAATCGACACTGACTTCGGAGACAGCAGCATCCAAAAACAGATGCCTGTTTTCACCAAAACACTACACTTCAAGGCATTAAGTGGGGGAGCACGTACTTTTGCATTGATATACTTATGCGTATTATAACATTTTTGATTAAAAGGAATTAATATTCACTTTTCTATTTTATTAAGATTGTTCCAATAACTTTTCAATATGTATTCGCGTGTCAGATGGCACGATAACAAAATAATCCGATCAGCCCCATTCCCATCCACTTCAGTAGGCATCAGAGGCCCACTGCTGCTCGCCGTGAGCTCGCCATCGTGTTTATTCGTTTGTGTCTCTCGCTTCGAGTGAACTGTCGGCACGTTGTAACGCCTTTACACTGGTAGGCCATTAGGGTAGAGCGCGTTACCGCAACGTTCCTGTTTAGTCACGCCTGAGTCACCACTGCAACCCCCCTAAACTCCCACTATCCCTACCCGCGGCACGGCGTCATTTCGCGGAAGAAGTATATCAGGGGGCCCCATGTCGGAATTTCACTGTACTACCAATTTTAAAAAATGATTTATGAGTTAGAAAAAATTTCTTAAATTTTCCATTTATTGTCAATTATAAATTTCCAAAATTTTATCAATTAAATTTTTTTTAATACTTAAAATTTTTTGATATTTTAGAATTCCTAGAAAGATTTAGAACTTCCCAAAAAATTTCTAAAATTTTCAATTTATTTGTAATTTATAAATTTACCATAAATTTCTTAAATTGCAGAATCTTTTCAAATTTTAGAAATTATCGACATTTTAAAAATTTCAATAAATATAACATTTTTTAAGATTTTATTAAATGTAAAGATTTTTTTTAATTCTACGCGGAGAGAAATTTCAAAAGATTAATTCACGGCACTACTCCTTGATTCTATCACGCTTTGGCGAAAGAACTAAGGTCTTGGAAACCTTGCTTTTAAAGCATAGCTCTCGAAATTTCAGACGTTAGGCCACACCCGTTTGTTCTCAGGTCTCAAATTCTATGCTTTTAGATCTCTTCGTGTGGAAAATAAAAAAATTAAATTTTAGAAGTTGTCAAAAGTTATCGAAATTTACAAAATTTTAAAACGATCAAAATTTGACATTTTAAGTTATAGCAAGTATAATAAACTACCCAAATTTTTAAAAAATCTATCATAATTTTTCAAAAATCTTCAACATTTCTAAAAATATTAATTTATTTATTATTTATAGATTTACAATAAATTTACAAAATTTTAGAAATTGTAGAAATTTTCAAAATTTAGGTAAAGTATTTGTTCTAAAATTTTGGAATTTTATGTTAAATTCATAAATAATCAAAAAAAATTTATAAATTATAATTGATATCAAAATAATAATAATAATTTATACAATATTTTTTTTAATTTTAGAAATTCAAAAAAAAAAATCAAGATTTTAGAAATTATCACAATTTTGAAATTGTAGGACTTTTCTATTTAAAAAATTTTTAATTATCAAAAATTTCAAAATTTTTATATTTCTTGTAATTATAAAATTAGAACATTTTAGAAATTTTTGAAAGATATAATAAATATAATAAATTACTACAAATTTTGAAAAATCATTCATAAATTACCAAGATTTTAGCCATTATTTTGCTATTAATAAATTCACCATAAATTGAAAAAATGTCTAGAATCTTGCAAAATCTTCTAAATTCATATTAAAATAAAAATAAAGTTTCCAAAATTCCTCCGTATGAGCAGAAATCATGCGGGTGTTACAAAAAAACATTTAAAGTTCTATATTTAAAAAAATATACTATCGCTTCTTCTCCTTGGTGTAGCATATAATATTATTTTCATTATCATCAAATCAAATTAATAAAGATTTTCATATATTTTGAATAAAATAAATGATGAAAATGATCTAAAAAATTCTTTTCTACACATGGACATTAAGAAACCATAAAATAAATAAAGGAAACTTACCAATTATAAAATTAATTTCTTTCCTCTTCCTTATTTAAAAATCACTAAAGGCATCCTTGCAGATCAAGACATGTGAAATCCTAAATCCTACTTGACACAATCACTCCCCCCAATTTTGAAAATGCACCAATAATGAATTTTCGTCCCAATAATGAACATGATCAGATCACAGATCCACTCTCTGGTAACTGTTTTCAAAAAACGGAAGTGTTAGACTTCGACCCATCATCAGCGATTCTTCCAATTATCTTCACCACAAACAATAATGATAATGAGCGTCTCTGATTTGCACTAATGAAAGAGTCGCAATATGAGGACTTCTTTTTATGAAGGCTATTCTGATTCCTCCACACCAATTAAACCGTAGAATGATCCATGATCGGTGAGAGACTAAGGAATCCTCTCGAGGCGAACCCTGAACCAGATAATGGCGGCAGACACTTGGGCCAGCATCAGAGGTCAAGTGTCAAACGGCTTCTGATAGAATACACATCTTTGTTGAATTTACTATTTGACACGTATAAAACAGTTCATTTCTTCATGTTTATTTTCCCTTTTAATCCTCCTGTATTTATTTCTTCCTATCTCATCTATTCTTAATCTCGAGGGCCCTTATCTTTTTTTATTCTTTACTTCTATTCTCTCAAATATAAATTTGAAACATTGTCTTTCTATTATTCTATATTCTTCTAATTATAGGCCCGAAGACTGATACCACTTGGTGGTTACTTTAACAGTCAACCATCTAGCGGCAAAACCTTTAGGTTGACGTGGACAGATAAAGGATAGGATGGGATAGAGAAGAGAAGATTGAAAAGGATAGTCGGGAATTTAGATTGACAAAGAGATAGGAAAAGATGGATCTTTGTCGATCTAGTATAAGATGAGATAGAGAAGAAGAAATTGAAAAAGATAGTAGGAAAATTATATTGACTAATCGATAGAAAAATATTTACGCGGATAGATGAAAGATAAGATGAGATAGAGAAGAGAAGATTGAAAAGGATAGACGTAAACTTAGATTAACAAAGAGATAGAAAAAGATAGATGTGAATT
The DNA here is from genome assembly GCF_010883055.1 of Belonocnema kinseyi. Taxonomy (NCBI): domain Eukaryota; kingdom Metazoa; phylum Arthropoda; class Insecta; order Hymenoptera; family Cynipidae; genus Belonocnema; species Belonocnema kinseyi. Next base: position 97,012,673 of record NC_046661.1, read on the forward strand.
TAGATTGGCAGATTTATAAAAGGATTGACGTGGACAAAATATAGGATAAGATAGCAATGAGAGGATTTTAAAATATAGAGAAGAGAAGATTGAAGAAGATAAGGTAGAGAAGAAAAGATTGAAAAGATAGAGTTAAATTTAGATTAACAAAGAAATAGAAAAAGATAGACGTGAATTTAGATCGGCAGAGTTAGAAAAAGATTGACGTTCATAGACAAAGGTAGGATAAAATAGCAAAGAGTAGATTAGAAAATATAGTTGGACATGTGGATTCACAGAGAGATAGTAAAAGATTGACGTAGACAGAGAGATAAAAAAAGATTGAAGGATAGATAAAGGATAGGATAAAATAGAGACGAAAAGAATTGAAAAGATAGTCCTAAATTTTGATTTGATAAGATTGAAAAAGATCGACATGAACTTAAATTAACAAAGAGATAGAAATGGATAGACGTGAATTTAGATTGACAGAGTTAAAAAAATATTAAAGTGAATAGACAAAGAATAATATCAGATATTGCAAAGAGAGGATTGAAAAATATAGTTGGAATTTAGAATTGAAAGAAAGATACAAAAAGACTTATGGATGGATAAAGGATAGAATGAGATAGAGAAAAAAGGATTAAAAAGATAGTCGTAAATTTAGATTGACAATTCGAGAGGAAAATATTGACGTGGATAGATAAATAATAGGATGGAATAAAGAAGAGAAGATTGAAAAAGATGGAAGTGAATTTAGATTGGCAGTGTTCGAAAAAGATTGACGTGGATAGACAAAGGATAGGATAAAATAGCAAAGAGTAGATTAGAAAATATATTTGGACATGTGGATTCGCAGAGAGATAGTAAAAGATTTACGTAGGCAGAGAGATAGAAAAAGATTGAAGGATAGATAAAGGATAGGATCAAATAGAGACGAAAGGAATTGAAAAAGATAGTCGTAAATTTTGATTTACAAAGAGTTAGAAAAATATAGATCTTTATGGATGTATTATGAAATAAGATAGAGAAGAAGAGATTGAAAAAGATCGTCGGAAATTTAAATTGACGTAGATAGAAGAAATTTAAGATTAGATAGAGAAGAGAAGATTGAAAAAGATAGACGTGAACTTAGATTAACAAAGAGATAGAAAAAGAGAGACGTGAATTTAGATTAGAATAGTTAGAAAAAGGTCGACGTGAATAGACAAAGGATATGATAAGATAGCAGAGAGGGAATTAAAAAATATAGTTGGAAATTTTGATTGAAAGAGAGACAGTAAAAATTGAAGTAAACCAAGAGATATATAAATATTTATGGATGGATAAAGGATAGAATGAGATAGAGAAGAGACGATTTAAAAAGATAGTCGGAAATTTAGATTTACAAAGTGATAGAAAAGAGAGATCGTCATAGATGTAGTATTAGATAAGATGGAAAAGAAGAGATTGAAAAGGATAGTCGAAAATTTATATTGACAGATAGAGAGGAAAATATTGACGGGGATAGATGAAAAATAAAATGAGGTAGAGAGGATAAGATTGAAAAAGATAGACATGAACGTAAATTAACAAAGAGATAGAAATGGATAGACATGAATTTAGATTTAAAGAGTTAGAAAAAGATTGACGTACATAGAAAAAGGATAGGATAAAATATAGCAAAGAGTGGATTGAAAAGTATAGTTGGACATTTGGATTGAAAGAGAGATAGTAAAAGATTGATGTAGATAGAGATATAGAAAAAGGCTTATGGATGGATAAAGGATAGGATAAGATAAAGAAGAAAGGATTAAAAAGATAGTCGTAAATATAGATTGACAAATCGAGAAAAAAATAGTGACGTGGATAGATAAAAGATAGGATGGAATAAAGAAGAGAAGATTGAAAAAGATAGAAGTGTATTTAAATTTGCAGAGTTAAAAAGAGATTGACGTAGATAGACAAAGGATGTGATAAGATATAGCAAAAAAGGGATTGAGAAACATAGTTGGACATGGGGATTGAACGAGAGATAGTAAAAAATTGATGTAGACAGAGAGACAGAAAAAGATTTATGGATGGATAAAGGATAGGATGAGGTAGAGAAGAGAACATTGAAAAAAATAATCGGAAATTTTTATTAACAAGTCGGGAGGAAAATATTGACGTGATAGATGAAAGATAGGATGATTGGCATAGTTAGAAAAAGATTGACGTGGATAGACAAAGGATAGGATAAGATAGCAGAGAGGGGATTAAAAAATATAGTTGGAGATTTGGGTTGACAGAGAGATAGTAAAAGATTGACGTAGACAGAGAGATATAAAAAGATTGACGTAGATAGATAAAGGAAAGAATGAGATAGAAAAAACGGTATCTCATCATGTCCCACATTTTTCAACGCTTACCTTTTTTTATATCTTTGACAATCTAAATTCAGATTTATTTCGTTTCAATACCCTCTACACTATTTCATCCTATCCTTTTTCTATCCACGCCAATATTTTTTATCTCTCTGCTAATATTAATTCCCTTCTATCTTTTTCAATCTCCTTCTCTGTATCTCAATGTGTCATACATCTATCAACGTCCATATTTTTCTATCTCTTCGTTACTCTAAATATCCAACTATATTTATCAATCTCCTTTTTTCTCTTCCTTATCTCCTCGTATCATATATCTATCAACGTTTCTCTTTTTCTATATATTTTTGAATCTAAATTCAGGTCTATCTTTTTAATTTAATTTTAAAAGATTTAATGTACTTTAAATAAATTGATTTAATTAATTAATTTTCAAACCTTAATAACTCAAGTTTCAATTCTATTAAACTTTTACCAGTTGAATTTTCTACAGTTGATAATTCAATTATCAATTTTCTTCAATTTTCAACAGTAGACAATTTAGTTTGCTTCCATTTTCAACAGTTGCATATTCAATTTTCTTCAGTTTTAGTCATTGAATTTTCATTTGTTCAAAATTCAATTATCAATTATCTTCAATTTTCATATATTGAAAAATCGATTACAAGGTTTCTTCAATTTTTCATTTTCTCAATTTTAAACAGCTGAAAATTCGATTATTAATTTTCTTAAAGTTACAAACGTTAATTATTCAAGTTTCAAAAAATCTCCCATTTCCGAGAGTTGCATATTAAGCTCTCTTCAATTTTCAACAATTAAATTTTCATCTGTTAAAAATTCAGTTATCAATTTTCTTCAATTTTCATATGTTGAAAATACAATCATCAATTTTTTATTTTCTCGATATTTAATAGTTTAAGCTTTAATTTTTTTCAGTTTTTAGCAGTTAAACATTAAATTTTCTTCCATTTTCAACAGTAGAATTTTCAAATGCTGAAAACTCAATTTTCTTCATTCATCAACAATAAAATTTTCAATTTTCTTCAATTTTCAGCAGTTGAAAATGAAGTTTTCTCAAGTTTTCGACAGTCGTATATCCAATTATCTTCAATTTTCTTTAAGTGAATTTTCATCTGTTAAAAATTCAATTATCAATCAATTTTCTCGAATTTGCAACATATTTAAACGTTCAATTCTCAATTTTCTTCAATTTTCATCTGTTAAAGATTTAATTATTAGTTTTTAACTTGCAACAGATAAAAATTGAATTTTCGATTTTTTTAATTGGAAAAATTTATATTTTTTTAATATTAAAAAATTGAATTTGAAACAGCTGAAAATTCCATTTTTAATTTTCTTCAATTTTTAACAATTGAATTTATAGTTTTCTTCCACATTCAAAAGTAAAAAAATTAAAATATTCTTAAATTTTCAACTTAAAAAAATCTATTATCAATTTTCTCCAATATTGAACGGTAGAAAATTGAAGAAAATTGAATATGCAACTGTCAAAAATAGGATAAAACTGAATTTTCAACTGTTGAAAATTCTATTGTTGAAAATGTAAGAAAATTGAATTGTCGACTGTTCAAAATTTAAGAAGATATAATTTTTAATTGTTGAAAATTGGAGAAATTTGACCACTGAATTTTTAACTGTTGAAAATTCTATTGTTGGAAATTAAAAAATTGAATTTTTAATTTTTGAAAATCGAAGAAAAACTGATTATTCAACTGCCGAAAATTGGAGAAAACTTCATTTTCAACTGTTGGTAATTGAAGAAATTCATAATTGATGTACCAACTGTTGCAAATTGAACCGAATTGCATTTTCAATTGTTGAAAATTGGAGGAAACTTATTACTGAATTTTCAAATGTAGAAAATTGAAGAAAAATGAAAGTGAAAGAAAATTGACCATTGATACAAATATATCCAATTTGTAAAAAAAATATCCTAATTGTCAAAAGCCATTAAAAATTAATTTAACATTATTTGAAAATATAATATTTGTTGTAAAAAGATTGTTTTTTTTTCTTTTCTACACGTAAAAATTAATGGTTAATCTTTCCCTATTTTTCCGTTTTATAATTTAAAAAATTCCCCTATTTCCACCTTTAAAGCACCTTTTGCACTATGATCCCTGCTATCGTTTTTACAAAAAACAATTATATTTCATGTGAAAATCACATTCCCTTTTTATCTTCTCGTTTAGGACTTTTGAACTTGGATGAATATCGTAATTGGTCATGTGATATGCACGAGGGACATTGTTTATCATATCGTGTAGTGGTAAAAAAAAACATGTAAAAAATCGAATAAATTGACTGTTATATAAGTAATAGTATTTAACGGTTAAAAAATCAGATTAGATTCGAAAATACCTTTAATCAAAAAAATTGTTTTTTAGTAAGTAGCTTATGATTTTTCTAAATTTTCATTTATTACTATCGAATAAGTAAGACATTTTTAATCAATTTTTTTAATGGCCTAGCTTTGATTTTATTTTAAAATAAAGAGCTTACTGCCTTTTGATGCAAATTCAAAGGTTATCAGTATTTGATAGACGGTTATTAACTGCATTAATAATATACTGAAAATGAAAGATGCAAATTAGCTTTTTATTGAGTTTAAGAAGCTTTAAAAAAATTATGATCTATCATCGCAAAGGTCAATTAAATTTTCTCTGATCAATTACTTTTCAACTAATGACAAATATTCTTTTTAACAGTTGCATTTTAAACAATTGAACACTTAATTGTATTAAAGTGAAGACACTTGAAAATGCAACAATTGCAAAATTGAATTTTGATCTGTTGAAAGATAAAGAAAATTTTTAATTGAATTTTCTACTGTTGACAATTGAAGAAAGGTAATGCTTGAATTTTCAGGTGTTAAAAATTGAAGAAAACTGAAGATTGAATTTTTAACAAATAAAAATTTAATTGATTTAAACTTAAGAAAACTGAAAATTCAATTGTTGAAAATGAAAGAAAGCTGATAATTTGATTTTCAACAGATGAAAATTCCATTTTTGTTAATTGAAGAAAATTGAATATTAAACTCTCTAAAATTAGAGAAAATTGATAATAGAATTGTTTAAGTTGAAAATTAAAGAACATTTAAATTTTAGGTTTCGAAAATGGAAGAGAAATATAATTTCAATTGTCGAAAACTATTGAAAATTTAAAGTTGAATTTTCAGCTGTTTTAAATTCAATTGTTTAAAATTATAGAAATATGAATTTTCCACTGTAGAAAATTGAAAAAATTGATGTTCTGTGCTTCGATTCTAAGTAGAGTGATTATTAGGGGATCTTTTTCAGAAAAATATAATTAAAAAATTTTTTTAATAATATTGTTGAAAATGGAAGAAAACTGAATTTTTAATTTTTGAAAATTTAAGAAAATTTATGATTGAATTATCAACAGTAGAAAATGTAACGGTTGAAAATTTAAGATATTTACAACTTAAATTATCAACGTTTGAAAATTTTAAAAATTGAATTTTCAGCTGTTTAAAATTGAAAAAAACTGATCGATATATATAACTAGATGAAAATTAAGAAATGTGACAACTGAATTTTCAGTCATTTAAAATTAAAGAAAACTGTTAATTAAATTTTGATTAGATGAAAATTCAACTGTAGAAAATGTAATAAAATTGAAAATTCTTTTTCATTTTTGTTCAACAATAGAATTTTGAATGATTAAAAATTTATTTATCAATTTTCTTCAATTTTCAACAGTTGAAAATTCAACATTCTTTAATTTTCAACCATTGAGTTTTCAGTTTTCTTACATTTAAATCAATCAAACAACCAAAACCCGTTTTAGAAACTATAAACTTTTTCCAAAAATTTTTTTATGGATTGAAATCTTTATTTATTAAATTTTCATGTTGAATTCAACAGTTGGAATTTGAAGCAAATTCAACTGCTAAAACCTCTATGTTCAATTGTCTTTCATTGTCCTCTTTCTTGAATTTTCAACAATAGAATTTTCAACTTAAAAATTAAATTATTAATTTTCACCCGTTGAATTTTATACTGTTTATAATTCAATTATGAATTTGTTCAATTTCCAAAGTTGAAAATTAAGTTTTCTCCAATTTTCGGTAGTTGAATATTCAATTTTTTTAAATTTTCAAACATTTTAAATTCATTTTTTTTATTTCCAACAATTGAATTTTCAAATGTTGAAAGATGAAAAAAATTTTACATTGAATTTCCAACTTTTGAAAATTGAAGAAAATTAGATAATTAAATATTCAACAGATGTAAATTTTATTGATTTAAAATTGAGAAAACTGAAAATTCAAGTGTTGAAATTTCTTTTGTTGAAAATAGAATTTTCAATATATAAATATTCAATTGTTGAGAATTGAAGAAAATTGAATATTAAACTGTCGAAGAATGGAGAAAAATGATAATAGATTTTTTTAAGTTGAAAATTTAAAAATATTTAAATTTTTACTGTTTAACGTGAAAGAGAACTATAAATTCAATTGATATTTCGTGAAAATTTAAAATTAAATTTTCAGCTGTTTTAAATTCAAATGTTTGAAATTAAAGAAATATGAATTTTCCACTGTAGAAAATTGAAAAAATCGAAAATTCAATTTTCATCTGTTGAACGCTAAAAAACTGATAATTAAATCTTTAACAGATTCTCATTTTTCTTCAATTTTTAACAATAAAATTTTCAACATTTAAAAATTCAATTATTAATTTTCACTAGTTGAATTCTGTACTGTTGACAATGCAATTGTGAATTTGTTCAATTTCCAAACTAAAAAATTAAGTTTTCTACGATTTTCGGCAGTTTAATATTTAATTTTCTTCCATTTAAAAAAAATGAAAATTCAATTGTTTTATATTCAACAATAGAATTTTCAACTGTTAAAAATTCAATTATTAATTTTCTTCAATTTTGAAGAATAGAATTTTCAACTGTTTCAAAATTTTAATAATCAATCTTCTTCAATTTTCAACTATTGAAAATGCAATTCTCTAAAAAATTCTGAATTTTGCAATTTTCATCCATAGAATTTTAAACTATTGAAATTTCAATGATCAGTTTTCTTCAACTTCCAGCTATAGAACTTTCAGCAATCGACTTTTCGATATTTCAAATTTTAGAAGTTGAAAATTGAATTTTCTTCAATTTTTGAGTTGTTTTTTTTTATACACAAAATTTTGACCAAATACAATTTTCTTCAATTTTAAACAATTAAATTTTCAACTATTAAAAATTGAATGATCGATTTTCTTCAATTTTCAAATTAGAATTTTCAACTGTTAAAAATTCAATTTTCAAATTTCTTCAAATTCCAAAAATAGAATCCTCATCTGTTGAAAATTCAATGATCAGTTTTCCTTAACTTTCAACAATAGAACTTTAATCAATCGACTTTTCAACTTTTAAAAATGCAAGATAAATTTTCTTCAATTTTCAACAGTTAATAATTCGATTTTTTTAATCTCACAAGTTGAATTTAAAATTTTTGATCATTCAATTATAAATTTTCTTCAAATTTTAGAAGTTGAAGATTGAATTTTCTTCAATTTTCGAATCTTTTTTCTAATCAAAATTTTCGATTAAATACATTTTTCTTCTTAAAAACTGAATGACCGTTTTTCTTCAATTTTCAAATTAGAAATTTCGACGGTTACAAATTCAATTATCTTCAATATCGAAAAATAGAATTTTCAAATGTTAAAAAATTAATAATCAATTTTCTTAATTTGCAATAATTGAAAATTTAATTTTCTTCAATGTTTAATAGTTCAATTTTCACTTTTCTTCAATTTTCAACGACTGAATTTTAGAACTTGAAAATTTAATCATCAATTTTCAGAAATAGAATTTTTAACTGTTAAAAATACAATTATGAATTCTCTTCAATTGTTATCTGTTTAAAATCGTTCTTATAATCAAGAATACTTTCTCTTTTATAAAAAACCATTATTAATAATTAAATTGTGGTCCTTTTTCGTTCGAAAAATTAATTTAGCTTTTAAGATTTATTTAAATCCGAAATAGGTTAGTTTGAAAATTGGCAAGTAGACCTTTATAAATTTTAATAATCAAAAATTAAAATTTTAAATAAAATTTTAAACGCAAGAGTCCAAGGTTTGAAGCGTAAAATTTTGATTTGCATTTGTTTGAAATGTATTCATTAGGCTTATCTATAAATTAAATATTTTCATTTATTATGTAAAAATGTAATGTATAAGCTTGCAAGTTGACTAATAAAATAATAATAAATAAAAAAATGATATTTCATAAAATAGTTTATATAAAGATTTATGCAAGACGAATTCGAAAGAGACAACGGATAAAAATCTATGAGTAAATACATCATTCGCAGCTGTCATTCATCGGATATGTTTTTAACGTTGATTCTCATTTCCATCACTTAACCACAGTGACCTACTTGCTCGAAACTATTTGCTTTGAAATTAAATTCATAATTAATCTTTTTTGGGCACTGACCAGGGAGGAAGCAAAATTTCATTTCCTGAATTCTCTGTTTTTTCCCAGACCAATTTTTCATTTTTTTTTTACTATCAATATTCAAATTCCAGGAAATTTTATCTTGCAAAAATTTTTCACATAGAATCTTTTATGAACGGAATGAAACCATTTCTCAAAATAAAATTTTAAAAATTTTAATTTTTTATATATTTCAACAAAAAAGGCGAATTTTCAAATATATGAATAAATTTTTAACAAAATAATTGAATTTTGAAACAAAGGGTTGAATTTTTTATTTAAAAGGATTAAACTTCGAACAAAAACATTTTTAACAAAAGGAAAATTAGTTTTCAATCAAAATTGACGAATTTTCTGTTCAAATAGACAAATGTTCAATAGAGCAGTTGACATAAATTAAATTTTAAAAAATTAGATGTTCAAAGAGATAGTTGAAGTTTTAAACAAATATTTGGGTTTTTTACTCGACGATTTTCGGATTTAAGATCCAGGTTGAAGCCGATTTTTTCTTATTCTTTAAAAATTATTCGTTCGAAGTAATCGTTTTAATACCGAAATTTCTATTAATTATTATTATTATTATTATTAAATTACATTATCCAAATATTAATTAGATTAAATTTTACGGCTAAAAGTCGAATATTATAGAAAACAGGTGACTTTTAAACCGAAAATCTGAATTTTCAACAACAAAATTTAATTTTCAAGAGATAAAGATTTTAAATGATAGTTCAGAAAGGCACCTGGTATAGATGAGATTACTGTATAAAGTATATGTAACTATTTTGTCCGAGAGATTGAAGATAGAATTTGAAGAAAAAAAAATCGAGACACCGAATCAAACAGGGTTTAGAAAAGGAATGGGGGTAATGGACAACATATATGTTCTGAACTAGCTAGTAAATAAGAGAATTAAAAGGGAAGAAAGGGCAATGATAGCAATGTTCGTGGGCTTAAAGGCAGCGTTTGACTCATTAAACCGAGGAGAAATAGAAAAAGTTATGATAAAAAAGGGGATAAGAGAGGTATTAATAAAGAGATTTATTAATATCAGACTTGGAAGAAGAAATGAGGAGAAAGGGTTGGGGAAGAGTTAGGATAGAGAAGGAAAAAATTTATACACTGGCATACGCAGACGACATGGTGTTGATGACAGAGGATGAAGAAGGGATAACGGGATTAATTACAGGATTAGAGAAATACTTAGATGGGAAAAAGCTGAATTTCAATGTAGAAAAGACAAAGATAATGAGGTTTAGAAAAGGAGGGGGAAGAAAGAAAAAATGGGCAGGGAGATGGAAAGGAATAAAGTTAGAAGAAGTATAAGAATATAAATATTTGGGATATATCTTGCAAACGAATGGAGATTATACAGCTCATATAAGAGAAAGGATAAAAAAGCAGCAGGGTAATGAAACAAATATGGGGAATAGGAAAAAGAAGGTTAAAAAAAATTGGAGGAGAATGTGGTTATTTGATACGCTGTTATGGCCGGTATTAGGTTATGGAGCAGACACATGGGGATGGAAAGAAAGGAAAGATATTGAGAGTTTACAAGAAAGGTATATAAGGTGGACACCAGGGGCAGACTGGAGGACGCCAGGATATATGGTGAGAGAAGAAGCGCAAAGGGATAAGTTAAGTATTAGAGCGGGAAAGAGGGCATGGAAATTTAAGACGAAGCTGAGGGAGAGAAAGGGAGGGGTATTGGCGAGAAAGTGTTTGATGAAGGTAGAAGAGAGGAGAGGGAGGGCGATCGAATTAACGAGATGGGAAGAAGAAAGAAGGGAGTTCTTTAATGATAGAGAAATAGAATACGGGACTGGAGTAAACTATGAAGAATTGGAAAAAAGAGAGAGGGAAAGACAGTTAATAGAGAGATGGGGGGGGGGGCGATTGAGAAATCAAAATACAATAAATGGTATAAGATGATAAAAAGGGAAGGGGTGCCAACGTATTTAGAAAAGGGCTGGAGAGAGAGAAGATGGACCAGAATAGCAATATTTAGACTGGGAAACGAGGTAAGGGAGGGGATGTACTGGAAAAAGAAGAGAACAGAAAGTGTAGAATATGTGAATGGGAAGCTGGCAAAAAAATGTGGTTAAGATTCTAGGGGAAGATGGATTAGGAGAAGAATGGATGAAGGAGTTGGAGGGTGCTAAAGGAGCATTCTCATGCTCTCTCTCTCTCTCGCTTGCACTCTCGCTTTCGTTCGCTCGTTCACTCGCTTGCTTATAAGTCCTAAATTGCGCCATCGCAGGAAATAGAAATAAGGAACTAGATATAAGACTTCATGTAAATATTTGTAAATAATTGTATATATAGAAAGGATAAGATTGTAACAAAATATATATATATATATAAACGGAAAGATTGTAAGAAATGGAAGTCATATAAGCCCTTAGGCGACACATTATGAATAAATAAGAAGAAATATTTTAATAAACCAAAAAAACGAATTTTCTACAAAATAATTAAATTTCCGACCAAATATTTGGATTTTAAAGAAAATAGTTGAATTCATAATCAAACAGTTAACTTTTCAACCTACAAAGATTAATTCTCAACAAAAAAATGTAACATTTGATGTTTCAAACAAAAAAAAATGCAATTTCTACTGCAATTGAAAAAAGATATATATTTTAAACGAAAAATGGTAAAGTTCAATTATCAGTAAAAAAAAAATAATTTTCAACTAAACAGTCGAATTGAATACATCCCAAAAATACGACTTTTCGAAAAAATACATGATTTTCCAAACAGTTAAATTTTCAAACAAAAATGGAAAAGTTAAACTTTCTGCGAACAAAAACAAAATAAAAAAAGAATTTACAACCAAATAATTAAAGGTTCAACATAATAGTTGAATTTTCAATAAAATAGATGAATAAAATAGTTGAATTTTCAACCTTGAACAATTGAAATAAATTTTCAACAAAGCAGTTCAACTTTTAACCGTGTAGTCTAATTTCCACTTAAAAAAGATCAATTTTGAACAAAATAGTTTAACTTTTAATGAAATAGATGATTTTTAATCTGAAATAATGCATCTTCAATTCGAATGGTTCAATTTTTATAAAAAAAAAATTAATTTAGCAACAAAAAATTTTCAAAGAAATATGAAACAGTTGATGTTTCAACCAAAAAATAATTTGATTTTAAATAGAAGATATTTGAATTCTACCAAATAGTTGAATTTTCAACTAAAAATTATAAATTTTTAATAAAAAATGTGAGATTTAAATTTTCAATGAAAAAAGAATCTCCAACAAAATGGTCAAATTTTCAACGAAAGATAACATTTTCTAACCAAAAAGAACGGATTCCCAATTAATAAAGATTTTTCAGTCAAGAAAGAAAAAGAATTACCATCCAAATCGTTTAACTTTCAATCCCAAACGATTTTTCTGTAAAATAGTTAAATTTTCTACCCGAAAATATGAATTTTAAAGTAAAAAGGATAAATTTTCAATAAACCATGGAAAAGTTACATTTTAAGCTTAAAAAAATAATTTTAAACAAAAAAAACGCATTTTTAACAAAATAAATAACTTACTGGCAAGAGTATAATATCAGGATTGGCACAAAATTTCATTTTCAAAATGCCTTCATTTTTCCCTAGCCAACTTTTTCACTGTACATTAATATTAAAAGAAAAATTAAATAAAATTTTTAAACTTCCAATTTATTATCCGTACAGTTATTTCAAGTACCTCTTATAAAAAATTCCCTGATTTTTGCAAGATTTTTGCAAGATTTTTGCAAGATTTTTGCAAAAGTCCTATACACAAATTCTTAAATAGTTCCTGAAAATTCTGAAAATTATGAAAATCGAATTACAGAAACAGGGATAACAACAATGAAAAGAAACGATTTTTGATTGTAAAATTATTATTTATTCATAAATCAACAAGTATTTTCAGATTTAGTCATACGAATCCTCATCATTACAAATACTGAAGACATTTTTTACAGTCACATAAGCTAAAACAAGACAATGATCACTTCGACTGAATTGCTACATCCAAAATGTTACTTTCAAAATGTTACAAATTCGAAATAAACATTAACATTATTCATACAATTGAAAAATATTGGTGCTGTTAACAAGACTTAATGACAGGAATTTTTACCCTTCAAATCTATAAAAATTATAATTTAATCTTTTCTGAATTTTCGCACTTCAGAAGGCTGCAAGTGAATTAAAATAAAACAAAAAATTATATTAAACATTATTTTCAAATGTAGTTTGCTCAATTTAAAATTTCAATAGCAATCAAATTTTTCTTTAAAATCAATTGTGATGGCCATTTGTGCACACAAAAAAATGAAGAAATATTTTTTCAACAAATATTTTCTTCTCCTACATCGCTGCAAAGTTTCGAGAATCCTCATCAAAGAGTTCCTGAGCTTTCTTGAAAGCTTTTTTTAGAAGCTTTGTGAATTGTCCTTCGCTGTAACGTTTCGATAATTTTTTGTCGATTATCATCATATTTTTAAGAAAATGATAATCTAGGAAATTATGCCAAGTTATAACATTTTTATTAGATATTTAAAAAATATTTTTTCCTCTTAACATCGCTGCAAATTATCAATAATAACTCTAGATCGATTACGATCCAGTACGTTGAATGAGTGTTATAAGAATCAAACTAAGTTACGTTTATATATTTTCTTTTTTATACCAACTCTCGCAATTTGTCAAAGTTATATTATGTGATTACTTAGTGGCATCTGCACCAACCCTCGATTTACGCAGTTGTAACCACAATAATAAACAATAATAATAAAGAAAAAAGAATTGTGTTCCTCCATGTAGCTGCAATCTTTTTTTCTAATTCTCCAATGAAAAAAGAGCCCGAGGCGAAAGACAAGGCGAGTCCGACACTGAGTAAACGCAGTTAGCATGCGCGAAACACTAGCGCACGGCACCACCATTCTCGCCGTTTGACATTTCGGTTCTTGTTTTGCACAATGGATTCGTCTGCCATTGTTCAGTGCCGGAAAGGGTGACAAAAAATGTGATTACACACTGGCAGTGCTTGTAAATTATTACAATATTTATGTCTAGATATTTCTTTTAGTGATTTTCAGTGATTTTAAGCGGATTACAGATGCAGCCAGGGAACTTTGAAAAAGATGCATGTATAAAAAACAATTTTTTCACTTCATTTTGCTGTAATTTTTTTTCTAATTCTCTTTAGCGATAAAAGAATAGACTATTTTCGATTACACTTTTCGGTTACTGACTCGACGGAGGTGGTCACGGTGGACATCGGGGTGGAATCGGAGAAAGATTAAAACTGAGCGGATTACGGAATGGATAATAATATGAAAGAGGAATTGGCCACAAGGTAAGCGGTGATCTTTTGCCATTTTTCCTGCGAGTGTTCCTCAGCCTCAGTGGCCGACCTTCACGCGGTGTGTTCGGTGTTTTCCGCATGGTTGTGACCTCGAAGTCGCGTAGTAAGGTCTAAAGTCCGAGACACCCCCGACACCCGGCAGTTGGAATCCGCCCGATTCAAAGCCCAACTATAGCCTAGTTGAGGCGGGCGTCTTCCAAGAGAAATGTTGATGTGGACACTCGACAATGAACACCGGCCGGCGTGCGTGGTAACGCGGGTGTCTCGGGCGACCATTTTGTAATGTAAGGGTTCGTAGCGAAGAATTCCTCTGTTATTTCTGTCTTGCAAAGGAATAATTTATTATACCATTTGAATTTTTAGATGGTGGAAGATCAAGGGGTTGTTTTCTAGCTGCATGTCACATTAATTTGATATTTCTCGGTGAAACTGGGCATTAAATTGTTTTAGGTTAAGTTTGTTCATTTGTAGAGAAAATTATATGGCACAATAAACAGAGCCTAACTGTAACCTTCTTTTATTTAGTGTGACTTGAAGGTTAGCGAATCGAATGCTTAGGAAAATTCTATCTCGCTCCCATAAACCCATTTTTGTATCCATCCCTCTTGTGCTTGAAGTAAAAAGAGCTAGCCGACCTGCTAGTAGGTAAAAGTGAACGGATTTCTCCACGAGCGGGTAGATGGTAATCTACCTGACGCTTTCAATAAATGAAACGAGCTTCGAGGGTTGTTCGCTGGTTGAAATAGTGCTACCCGCAAAATGGCACCCAACTATAGGACTGTCAGGTGCGAGAGAGTGGGGGATTAAAAAGAATGAATTAGCGCGAGAGACAGCGGAGAGAAGGGGACCCGACCTGTTTTATTATTCTTTATGTAGATCATAAGTGCTTTGGGCTTGCTTAACTCCCGCTCTATTGACAATACATGCAAATTTCATAAAAATTGTTGCCTGCACCATCCTCTACCCAGTATTTACAGTGCGCCCAGATTAATAAACCAGTTAATGGAGATTATCTCGGTATACCCCCCCCCCTCCCGACTGA
>NC_046661.1:97027996-97029656 GCF_010883055.1 Belonocnema kinseyi
GACATTCTGAAGATTTCATTTCACACCTATTAAGTTGAAAAATATGTATTTTACACGCTTTTATTCTATGACAAACATTATGGGTTGCTATACACCCAGGTGTGCCAAGATGTTGCAGTCGGAAAATAGTGCGCCATCAGAGGGTTAAAATTAAAAGGAACTTCGAGGGTTGTTCGTGGGTCAGAAGTGTGCGTCGGTCCATTCAGTCGCGACAGGCAGGTAAGTGGAAGCCGTCTTGTGGCTATGTTGAACGTAAAGGAATAAATTCTCTCTCGTCCACGAGATCTAACCCCCACCCCCTATTTACTCATGTTAGATTAGAGATAGCGTTCCTGATAGGCGACGCCAGGACATCGTGATCGAGATTCCCATTGGGAGGACCTATGTGGCGCCAAATAAAATTAAAAGGAACTTCGAGAGTTGTTCGTGTGTCAGAATTGTGCGTCGATCCATTCAGGCGTGACAGGAAGCTAAGTGGCAGCCGTCTTGTGGCTAGGTTTCCCACTTGAGCCACCTGCCGCCAGGTCGTGTTAAGCTGTAGGCACACGAAATTTGGGAATCTTAGATACAAAAAGCGGTAATAGTTCAATTCTGAAAAACTTAGCTTCAAATTCTCCACATATGATTGTAAATAAGTGTTACAGATAAAATAAGGTTATAATTTAAAAGTTCTTCCTCGTCACATCGCTGTAATTTTCCAATAATTTTCGTAATTAATAAGTTTATTTAGTTAATGGATAATCAAATAATTAAAAAATATGAAAACGACATATTTTGCACCCACGCTTCACCTTTATGCAATCAATCGTACAATCCATAAAAGTAGAAGTATTAATCGGTATTAATTATTTGTTCCTCACTTTTAATAAATTAGGCCATGCAGTTTGGGTGAGATCTTGAGGTCGAGATCTACCCTTACAACATACACTGAAAAAAGTACGGACGAACAGCGGTACTAAAGATAAGTGCGTAGCCGTGCCACGTATGAAGGAGATCCTTGCTACTCTTTTAGGATCACCGCTGTCCCAAATGTATAGGCGAGAACACGTGCCGTTCTTCAAGACCGAGTTGATAGATTCTGACGTACTGCGCGTGAGGAAGTGAACTTAACGCTCTCTCTTACCGCACTGCTGCATACAAACAGACTCCACCTGCCCTTTTAAGGGCATTCCGGAGACTAAAATGTCTCCCGAACCCCCTGCTACGCCTTCTTCCACTCATAACTTTCCGAACCCTGATAATTTGTACGTCGCGCAAATTTCTGCGCTCGTTCCCGAACTCAAGAAGTTAATCGCTTCTTGTGAGGCAGCACTCGCCTCACGAGTCCCTCAAACCTCTGACACTCTCTCTCTGAAAATGATGTCTCGGAAGCCATGGAAATTCTCCCCCCCCCCCCCCCCCCCCCAACCCAACCCGGAATTTTTGCCGGACAACACTGACACCTTTATAGCGGTGAAAACCAAAGCCTCAAAGCGTATGCGCATCTCCAGTCCGGCCAAATTGGCTCCCCTCCCTATTTCGGACGATAAGTCCATCCTATCGAGTTGTTCTGATGAATATGAACCCCCTACCAAGGAACGGAGTCCTCCTCCCATTCGTATCCTTCTTAAAGAACAATGGCCGAAGATTCACGCGGCCCTTTTAAAAGCAGACATCCCCA
>NC_046661.1:97029756-97032037 GCF_010883055.1 Belonocnema kinseyi
ACAAAGGCAGGCACACAGCCATGCTTCTACTGGATTGTAAGCAAGCCTTCGACAGAGTCTGGCATGACGGTCTTATCTTTAAACTCATCAAGTTAAATTTCCCCCACCAAATCCTTCCTCTCAAACAAGAGCTTCAGAGCACGCGTTGGAAAATCCTTATCTGATTCCCAACCTATCACCACCGGTGTCCCTCAGGGTTCCAAACTCTCTCCTTCCCTCTTCAACGTGTTCTTCTACGACATTCCTGTTGATGAGAAAATTCTCACGGCTCAATACGCTGATGACGTCGGCTTCCTTGATACTTCCAAGGTGATCAGCCACTGCTCCTCTCGTTTGAACAAATTCATTCCTATCGTCCTTGATTGGTACCAAACATGCAGATTTGAAATAAACAAATCCAAATCCGAAGCCGTCTTTTTCTCGCGTCGCCGTAGCAATCCTCCTAATATCGTGGTTGACTCCCTTCCGATCAAATGGAGTTTCTCCGCTAAATATCTCGGTGTGATTTTTGACAAACGTCTCACCTGGTCCAAACAAATACAAGCCACCCGAAATAAGGCCAACGGGGCCTTCATCTCACTTAAACCCTTTTTCAATAACCCTATAGTTTCTCGAGCAACCAAAACTCGAGCCTTCAACGCAATAATTAGGAGCGTCTGCACCTACGCGATTCCTGTTTGGGGCTCTGCCACCCCGAACCACCTCTCAAAACTTGAAGGCACGTAGGGGAGAGGGCTGGGTTGTGAACCGGGCTGAGTAGTGAACCATCAGCACTTTTTTTCCTCCTAATTGACCGATGTCGCCATCTGCCTGTGTAAGCTTGTATTTTATCATTAGCCAGTTTTTGTGCTGACGCAGTAACCCACAGTCAGATTCCTTGTGACAGCAGCAGACGTAGTATTGATAATTGATTGCAAAAAGTTTTCGGATTGTTTGTAAAGTGCTATGCAAGTGGCAGACATTGTGCCGAAACGGTAAGTGTTATGCATATTTCTTGAGTGTTTTGATTATATTTTTCGATCCAATATTGATTTATGTCGTATTGAGATCGTGCGTAGTTTGTTTTTATCGTTTCTAAAATTGCGTCATAGCTGGGTTGTGAACTATCTCGGTGGCTGGGTTATGAACCATCCGTGTTTCATGCTAAAGTTGTATCAGAACTGTCAAATATTATTCGATACATTAAGAAAAAGTGTTTTTATGTAATATCACTCTATTTGTGTGACGTTCATGTTCATTCATTTTAATTTTTAGCCATGTCAACCTTACAAGCAACCTCCGCAACACCAAAAAAGGCTGCCGTATCCAAAGAAATTAACTTTAATGCGTTGTTGGCTGCCATTAAAGATAATTTGTTGAAGAAAGAAGCCATACGAGCGGCTGCCCGTGAATATGGAGTCGATAGGATCACGCTGACCCGTCACGTGAAAAAAGTTTCCGACCATTTTACGGATATTTCTACCGTCAGTGATGTTGATTTGTTGGAATTCATCCGCACTTCCAATACGCACATTCCGTCGAACATGGTATGGTTATTAAGTCTTTTGAATCGTTTTTTTAGCGTGATTCTTCTTATATCGGGGAGTATTATCATATGTTTCGCATTACATTTTATTAGAAATTTCAATGGATTCTCCTTGTTTTCCTTCCAGGTTTCCTCTCCCTCGCAAGAAAAAGTCCTTGTTGAATATATCCTGAAGTGCGTCAATCATTATTATGGCCTCAGCATTAATGAATTAAAGGAATTGGCGTATCAGTTTGCAGTCAAACTCAAAGTCGATTATCCTGAATGTTGGAATGAGAACTCAAAGGCTGGTCGTATGTGGTACCGAGGTTTCATAAAACGCAATAACATGCTAACGTTGAGGACACCCGAGCAGACGTCAATGAACCGAGTAAAAGCTTTTTGCAAGGCAAACGTAGATACGTTTTTTTTTTAAGTTGGGTCAGTTGCTTGACAAACACCACTTTTACAGCACTTCCATTTACAACATGGATGAAAGTGGATTCTCAACGGTGCCAACGAAAATCGGCAAAGTTATTGCCTTGAAAGAGGCGAGGCGCGTTGGTCAATTGGAAGCTGCTGAGAGAGGCACCATGATTACGATGGCTCTCTCTGTGAGTGCGAGTGGGAATTCTATTCCTCCTTTTTTTTGTTTCCGCGCAAGAACATGCAGATGTGTTTCATGGACAATACTTCAAGTGGTGCAGCAGGATTCGCCAATTCATCTGGATGGATGTGCCAAGAAGAGTTTGTGCGTTTCATGGAGCACTTCATCAA
>NC_046661.1:97032137-97033436 GCF_010883055.1 Belonocnema kinseyi
TGCAAAAAGGGGAGAAAATCTGGCCCCTCGTGGTCGTATATCTTGACCCTTCTGCTCCCTCAGCCAAAACCATATTCGACATAAGGCAAATTGCCGGTCTCAACGTTCGCGTCGAATCCAAGAGGAAATCGAACCATATCCCTCAATGCCGCCGGCGCCAAAAATTTTTTCACACGGCAAATTACTGCCATGCCTCATGGTCATGCGCCTTCTGCGCACGTAACCACGCCACTGCGTCCTGCCCTGCCCGCACGCAAAAAGGTGCAATCCCATCCTGCTTTAATTGCAAAGGCCCACACTGGGCCTCCTTCCGTGGTTGCCCGAAGGTGCCCCAACGACCTGGCACCAAGCCAAGCACCTCCCACCATCCTCCTGGCACCAAGCCTAGCACCTCCCACCAACCTCCTAAGTCCCGTCCCACCGCGAACCCTCTCCCACCACCGAAACCTCTCAGTGCCACCAAACTAGTTTCCTCCCATCGCTCCTACGCTGCCATTACCTCAGCTTGTCCCCCAGCCAATGACCAACATCGGCCTGAAGCCTCTCCCACTACCGACCCGTCACAGAACCCACTACTTCAGCAGCTTTTTCGCGACCTCCTCTCCGTCTTCGCGGCTGTCTTCCAGCAGCCAAACCCCCAGCGTTCATAAAAACAAAATTTCAATTTGGACCTGGAATGCCAAAGGCATCTCGGCCCCAAAGCGATTAGAACTATCGCTACTTCTTAGCGAAAAGTCCATCGACGTTGCATGTATTAACGAGACTCACCTCAATCCCAATATCCTCGACATTTTCATTACAAAGAACATAGTCTTGGACAGTGACCCCCGCTTTCTTTCAGAACTAAGTTCTGATCACAACCCAGTATTTCTGGAGTTGTCGGGTTCTCCTGATCTTTCACCGCCAACTGAATCAAAAATCGATTTTCTCCACCTCAAATACCTTCTCGAAACTTCCTCTCTAAAAGGCTGCCAAATCCAATCAACTTCCGATCTGGATGCAGCTGTTAAAGCCCTGACAAAGGACATTCAGTACTCTGTTCAGCTCGCCACTACAACAGTCAGCACTTCTGCTCTTAAACCGAATATTTTACCCGCTACTCGTCTTCTTATTCGCAAGAAGAACCAAGTGCGCAAACACTGGCAGTCCTACCGGAACCCTAAACAGCGCCAGCGTCTCAATTCCATTCAAAGAAAGATAAAAAGCACTCTTCAGAATGTTGACACATCCTCATTCAACTCCTACATAGCCGAAGCGGAATTGTATCCCAGAAGATGCTGGAAAGTCATCAAATCTCTC
>NC_046661.1:97033536-97037227 GCF_010883055.1 Belonocnema kinseyi
CATGTCCTTCGAAAATTTGCCGTAGAAATGTACCGAACGATCAAAACACAAATCTATCCATATAAAAAAGTTGCGTGCTTTATTCAGCTTTAAAAAAGTTATTTTGCACTTTTTGATATCTTCATTCTATAAAAAGTTACAGATAAAAAACAAAACCCGGTTCACAACCCAGCCCTCTCCCCTACATGCGCCTTTTACGTTTCGCTCTAAATATTCCCTGGTTCATCCGTAACAAACAAATTCTTGCTGAATTTAACCTCCCTTCTATCTCCAATGCCGCAAAGACACATGCTGCAAATCTTCGACTCTCAGTGGAAAATCACCCAAATCCCTGCATCAACTCGCTCGCAAATTATGCGAGTAAAACCTCTGACCGCTTTAGAAGGCCCTGCCTTCTCATCTCTCCAAATCTAATTTAACTAATTTAGCTACCTAGCTCTCTTACTATCCATGTTTCGCTTAATGCGCGAGTGTCCTTGCATTATAACTGTCTTGGACCACCAAATTCGAAGTCCTTATTTTCTGTTTTCATTCTGGTTCATAACCTACTAGGTTGGTAACCATTCGAGGAGGGGTTTTAGTCGGTAGGCGCTTCTTGCGAATCCGACACTACCGTTTCTTCAAGGGTGTCTTTAGAAGATCTCCCCTTCTCAACCCATCAAAAAAAAAAAAAAAAATTACTCAAATGTTTTCAGCATAGAGCAGCGAACGTCTTAAAGACTGGTACAGCGCCTCACTTCAACTTTTGGGAGAAAAGCTTGTCTAAGAATGTAGAGACGATCTTCTTACCTACAAGGCGTGCTAAAGTATGCACGTTT
Organism: Belonocnema kinseyi; assembly: GCF_010883055.1. Classification (NCBI taxonomy): domain Eukaryota; kingdom Metazoa; phylum Arthropoda; class Insecta; order Hymenoptera; family Cynipidae; genus Belonocnema; species Belonocnema kinseyi. The sequence goes on from NC_046661.1 coordinate 97,034,355, forward strand.
AGTAGAGTAGTGGTACATTATGGTACAAGAGGGCTCCTGCACTTTTTCCAGTGTAGTAACGAGACCTGAATAATTTATAAACGTTTAGCTTATCGCCTTGATGACTGATTCACAAAACGTCGTTATTGTTAACCTTAAGAGCCATAAGTGAAGATGTTGATTTGAAATAATTTAATGATTACTGGTCCTGTGGACGGAATCAAAACAATCAATCCTTAGTTTCAATATACAATATTAAATAACATGTATAAAATCCTCTTACTATATATATTAGTACTTTATCAACTGAAAAACTGTAATATATACAACTAAAGGTCATGTATGGTCTCTATATTATTATACTGAAGAAAACTATCGAAGAAGAGTCGAAACGTCTAAATAACTATACTGTGTGATCTTGCAATTGCTTCATTTCTAATAAATACATGAACCAGTAATCAAGACATTAAATTATTTCAAACCAACATCTTCACTTCTTGCTGACCCTGGTCAACACCAAACATCTTTACGAAATTATGAGCCATAGAAGCAACAAAGAAACTCGTAAGTTTGGATTCTGCAGGATCACCATCTGGATATTCATCAGTACCACTCCATCAGGGATTGAGTCATCAAACCTCTGTCCCGTTTGTATTTCAAATGATGTAATGGTTATGTAATCGCTTTTTCACGTAAAATGCATTCTTACGCCGTAACACGCTTTGTCATGCGAAGTAAGTTTTGTGTAAATCTTTACGCGCGAAAGTATAAAATCGAAATCTACTGGACGGTAGACGGAAGGGACGCGAAGAGAGAATAAGTGTGTACGTGCGTGCAATCGGAGTTGGTTTTGTTCCGAATCGTTGAGCATTCAATCAATCTATCTCGGTCTGTGCGGAGCTCCGTCGCGTTCGATCACCTACCAGGCAATTCTCAGGGATCACCTACCAGGCGAATCAGAATGTTTATCGAATAAAATCTACCTATCTGAAACCTAACTTAAGATACGCCCGCGAGTATGTGACGCCAATGCCGGTTCGCCACGAGCGCGTGATGACTTGGATTCTTTGTTTTTTAGTGAATCATTCTTGTGCAAATCTCCTGAGTTTTCTTTTTTTTCAATCAATATGGATTTTTTATGCCAAAGGCTTTTTCCCATAAAAAGTAGTTTTCTTTTACATTCCTCCATTGATCGCAATTGTAAATCTAATCATTTATTGCATCCCTAGACAAAAAAAAATCTCAAATTTTGTTTATCTGTGTATGTAATTTTGTAATGTGAAACCGTACTTAAGGGTTTTATAGGGACCCTGTACCGTTGGAGCCTGTCACTTTTTTGATAGAGCATCGAAAACTCAAGATTTTTCCCATTGATAATTAACCTTCGTAGAGTACATCCACTACGATAAAGAAGGATTTGAAGGCCCTATTGTTAAAAACCTGATACGGATTCGCGTTAAAAACTTTTTTTCATTCCTTTCGCTATAAATTTATGATAAATCTCGTCACATAGACCCAACGTTCGGAAATTGATTTTCTCTTATCGCGCTTTATCCCGCATAGCATAATTTTAAGTATCTCTTTCAAAAAGTAATCTTTAACCCTTAAATGACACCTGGGGTAAATCTACTCCAGGCCATTTTTGATTGCGTATACTTCGGTAGTCCTAAAGGAAATCGTACTTGTGACTCCATCTATACTTAGTTTGAACCTTATAGCATATGTCTATGCATTTGCCGTGGGTCAGTCTTACGACAGCTGCGGAGGAGAGCAGAGCAAACTTGGCCTGGGGTGAGACACCCCACTGTGTCATTAGTGTCTATTTGAGCCGTGTCGAAAGTGAAATTGTTTTTAACGATTTTGCTGTTTTTTTTTTCTTTACAACTGGTAAGTACTACGATCTAAGCAATAATAATTTTTTTTCGAATATTTTTTAGGTTTTTTTATTTTATTAGATATGGAGCGAAATCTTCATAGTCGGGCGAGACAGCAGATCGGTCAGTTTGAAGAGGAGCAACAATCGATTGACCAGCTTTCTTCAGATGAAGGTGATCATGAATCTGAGGAATCAGAGGATGAGTATGAGCCTTCTGAAAAAGATTCCTCCGAAGAAGCGATGGAAGTGGACGAAGACGAATCTTGGGAAGACGCTACTTTGGAGTCCCGCTTATTAGAAGCTCGAGCGCGTCGTGATTCAAGCAGCAACAATGGCCCCGGCAGACCATCATCCACATTACGAGGAAAGAACGGTTACAAATGGAGTACTAGGGCTCCTGAAAGGATTTCAGGTCAGTAATTTTCTTCTATTTTGAATGACGCGCAGGTATACAGAATGAGAAACTCGGTATATTCGGACTGATCGACTGAGCCCAGCAGTTGACGAACAACAATTCGGTCCTGCTGGCCCGGCTGCGGATTTGACGAAATTGGAGCAGTTTTGGGAGGCCTTATTGCCAGATACCATCTTGGAGAAGATTGTTTATCATACGTTCATTGGTTTATTATATTACGCTGGTTCCAAAAAAGACTCAGATGTTGATGTACACGATATGTGGGATAAAAAACATGGTATAACATATTATCGATGTGTGATGCCGAGAAGTAGATTTTCGTTTCTGTGTTGCTGTATACGTTTTGATGATGAAAATAGTCGAGATACGAATGATCGATTAGCTCCGATTCGGGAAATTTGGACTACTTTCATAAATAATTGTACTGCATGTTATACTCCTGGCACACAAATGACGGTTGATGAACAGTTGCTTAGTTTTCGTTGGCGGTGTCTTTTTCGAATGTACATGAAGTCAAAGCCTGATAAATACGGTCTCAAATTGATAACGCTAAATGACGCTCAAACTTCGTATCTTGTTTTCGCAATCCCGTACTTAGGCAAA
>NC_046661.1:97037327-97061704 GCF_010883055.1 Belonocnema kinseyi
AATTTTCAGAGCAAAATATTAAAAATATTCAGACTTATTCCAAGTTTTGTAGCTGGGGTGGATTCTACCCCATGTGTCAAGTACGGGTCTATCTTGACGTGTCATTTAAGGGTTAAAGAAAAACTTTTTTTCATGATCAAATAGCAATCAAAATTAGGAAATAAAATTAGTCATAGTAGAGTAGATCCACAATGATAAATACGGCTTTAAGGGCCAATTGTTAAAAGCCTGATATGGATTCGCGTTTAAAAATTTTTTCTCTTCATTTCGCTATAAATTAATGATAAATTTCGTGATACAGGCTTAATATTGAGAAATCAATTTTCTTGTATCGCGCATGATCCCGCATAACGTCTAAGTTTCTCTTTGAAAAATTAATCTTTCAAAGATAAACATTATTTTATATTTAAAAAGGAGTTAAGATTAGGAAATAAAATTAATCGTAGTAGAGTAGATCCACTACGATAAAGAAGGGTTTTAAGACCCGATTGTTAAAAACCTGATATGGATTCTGTCTCAGTTGTCAAAAACCTGATCGGATTCGCGTAAAAACTTTTTTTGTTTCCTTTCGCTATAAATTTATGATAAATCTCGCCACGTAAGCTCAATATTCGGAAACTGATTTTATCTCTCGCGCTTCATCGTGAATAACGTAATTTTAAGTACCTCTTTCACAAAGTAATCTTTGAAAGATAAACATTATTTTATGTTCAAAGAGCAGTCAAAATTAATCATAGTAGAGTAGATCCACTACGATAAAGAAGGATTTTTAGGCCCAATTGTTAATAGCCTGATATGGATTCTATCTCAATTGTCAGAAACCTGATACGGATCAGCGTTAAAAACTTTTTTTGTTTTCTTTCGCTATAAATTTATGATAAATCTCGTCACATAGGCTCAATGTTCGAAAATTGATGTTCTCTTATCGCGCTTCATTTCGCATAACATAATTTTAAGTATCTCTTTCAAAAAGCAATCTTTAAAAGATAAACATTACTTTATATTCGAAGAGCAGTCAAAATTAGGAATCAAAATTAATCGTAGTAGCGTAGATCCACTACGATAAAGACGGCTTTTAAGGCTCAATTGTTAAAAACCTAATATGGATTCGAGTTTAAATTTTTTTTCCTTCATTTCGCTATAAATTTATGAAAAATCTCGTCATATAGGCTCAATATCCAGAAATTGATTTTCTCATATCGCGCATCATCCCGCATAATATTATTTTAAGTTTCTCTTTAAAAGATAAAAATTTTATATTCAGATTCAAAATCAGGAAATAAAATTAATCGTAGTATAGTAGATCCACTACGATAAGGATGGATTTTAAGGTCCAAATGTTAAAAGCCTGATATGGATTCTCGTTTAAAAATTTTTTACAATTCATTTCGCTATAAATTTATGAAAAATCTCGTCATATAGGCTCAATATTCAAAAATGCATTTCCTCTTATCCCGCTTCATCCCGAATAAGTCATAACACCATTGTAATGATCTCTTTAAAAAACTAATCTTTGAAAGATAAATACACAGAGAAAAAAATTCTGTGAATACCACACTGGCCATGTTGATTCAACACGCAATTACTAGATTCTACCGGGAGCAATTGATTTTCTGATATCCCTCAAAAACGTTTCAATTCAAATTTCGCACAAATTGCACTTTTATTATAATTTATGCAAAAAAAATGGACACTGATCAGTTTTCAATAATCGAGGTATAGCACTTTCTTTCACAAAAAAAAACGATACTGAACAAATGACAATCGACAGTAGAGAGAAAGAGCGCAACAGAAAAATTCCGGCTTCTTGCACGTGTCGACAAGTTCTTTGCGTCACGGTGGAAAATTCTCAACTAGAATTTTCTCGTTTTCGAAGACCCCGTACTTCTTTTCACCTCCGTTTAAAATCGACACGAAGTCATGTAAAATCAAAGCGCCACCGTGTTGAGGCAACACGGCGCAACGAATAGAATCAACATTTCCCGTTGCCTTGGCCTCCCGCGGACCTTCCTTGCTGCGAGGCTTCCGTGACGATTCCACCTTCGTGGTCGTCTTCTTCGGCCGCCATTCAACGAATAGCCAGAGAGTCGATATCTCGTTTAACCCGCGTTACGCATTGTATCACGAACCGACAACAATTATTAATAAATATTTATTAATGTACATAAGTGTGCCTTATTTCATCCGCTAACCATCCCTCGCAAATTAATATTCATGGTTTCTTTTGAGAATCGAAGTTAGGATAGATGTAACTTTGCACTCCGAGCTGGGCATAAAGCAGCTTGACGCATACAAAAGTGCGCTTCACGCCACAATTCTCAGCATCAGCGCCGGGGTAGGTAAAAAACTTGACATGAATTCTGCCTCAATAGTCAGAAACCTGATATGGATTTGCGTTAAAAATTTTTTTGTCTTCCTTTCGCTATAAATTTATGATAAATCTCGTCATATATGCTCAATATTCAGAAATGCATTTCCTCTTATCATGCTTCATCCCGCATAGCGTTATTTTAAGTATCTCTTTCAGAAATTAATATTTGAAAGACAAACATTATTTTACATTCAGAGGAGTCAAAATTAAGAAATAAAATTAATCGCAGTAGAGTAGAATCAATACGATAAAGAAGAAATTTAAGGCCCAATTATTAAAAGTCTGATATGGATTAGCGTTATAAAATTATTTTTACATCCTTCCGCTATAAATTTATGAAAAATTCTCATTACTGTCCAAACGGAAAAAAGAGAGTTAAGAATTGGCTCTCGAAAATTATTCTGGACAAATTGAATTAATATTGACCAATTCCAAGCAAAATATATATTGCGCTTCGACTCGAAAAATTTAATTAACATCTAAATTAAATTACCTGATGAGGATAGCGCCCCGCTATATAAACGCAACAATTAAAAAACTCATTTTTATGCAATAATCTGGAAGAATCGTAAGAATGGAACATTTTTTTATGAAAGAGAGAAAAAAAATCCAAAAGTGGTTGAGGAGGGAGAAGAAAAGGATGGAAAAAGGCAAAAGTTGAAGTAAAACTTACCCAATCAATAAAAGCATAACTAGTTTCTTTGATACTCAAAAAATGGTGTATTATTTCTCCGCAAAAGTAGGGGAAACGGGAAATGACGGAGTGAGTTACAGTAAGAAGGAAAAGTGCCGCCGGAGCACCAAGTATGAAAACAGGACACATATAGATTATTGTATGTCCAAAGATAATGTGACTATGTCACGAGTTAAGTGAACGAGTGATTTAGAACTCGTAATTGAGAGACAATTCTTTTAGAATTGAAGGAATATTCTCATGAAAAGTATGAATTACCTTTTTTTTTTAATGTCTTCCGACATTGTAGTTTCGTTAACAGCACCAATTAACAAATGTTTTTTTTTTTTAACCAGGGTGGCCGGGTTTACAAAATCTTTTCAGTCTCACTGAAAACTTTCAAAATTCAAACTCTTGAAGCGGCCACCCTGTTTAAAATATATATCTCAGAATATACCTTTAATCCGCAACTTTTGCCACTTTTTTCTCTTCAGCCGTGAACGTCTTACCAAAAAGCGAGTTATACAACTCATTCTTGGCATTGTCGCTCCAAGTGTCGTAGACGGTGATCGGCGCCATAAAATTCACCAATTTTTTGTGCACCACATACCGAATCCTCCTACCTTTTGTCGCCCTCGTATCAATCTTCCGCTTAAGTTTGTGCCGCATGCTCTGCAGTTGAATCCACTGCTTGCTCAGCTGAATTGGATCCGTAATACCCGCCGACTTGTGTTCAATCAGCTCTCGCAATAGTTGATGGTAAAAGTCATCGTCGTCAAAGATTTCCGAATCATATTCCTGAATCTGCCGTCCATCCTCGTCCAACTCGTCCGCAAGTTTCTTCCCGACAATTTCGTACTCAGACCGCTTGACTCGAGTTCGCCTCAGCAGCTTCTCTTTATCATTGAGAATAAACTCAATCTGCTTGACAACTGATTGAGATTGCGAGGTACCACCCTTGGTCACATTTCCTGCCGAAATCCTTGTCTTGTCGTTCCACTTTTGTATCACCGAGTCTCGATACTTGGAATAAGCTTCGTGATTCTGAGCGAGAACTCTCTCAAAGTCTTCCAGCTTCATTTTCTTCCGCGGTGATTTCGCCGCACAATCTTCTGAATCAGCTGACGATCCTTTGTCTGAAGGCTCTTGATCTGATCCGTCATTCAACTCGTCTTCAGTATCGGATGGAATTTCTTCATCCATTGGATCGTCCATCTCCTCCTTCGCGGCTTTTCGTTTCTTTCCCTTCACAAGGATATTCTTTGTCTCGGGATTCTTATTCAAAAGAATGCTCTGCATTTCAAGTAAATTTTCTAATAGACTAGATAATTTCAGGGTGGTTTCTGCCGTCGATTTCTGAAATTCAGGATCACTTTTCAAGGACTCGTGAACTTCGGGCGGTGGCATTTTGTTGCTAGTTTGAAGACAGTGTTGTAATCTGATCCTCGTTTCCAATAGATTCTCCCAGACTTTCAACTGGTTCCTGACGCAGTTTCCTTTCTCAATTTCGGAGCGAAGATTCGTGTCGGAGATGAGCTGAATTCCAGTTTTTGAATTCCTGCCTCGGCGAAGAGGATTTTCGTCGTCTTCGGCTTCCTCATCCTCAGATTCCTCATCATCAGACTCCTCATCATCAGACTCCTCATCATCAGACTCCTCATCATCAGACTCCTCATCCTCGGATTCCTCATCTGCGGAGTCTAATTCTTCTTCGCCAGAAGCGGATTTCGGTTCCGAATCAGATCCCACCTCTTCTTCTGCTTCTTCTCCAGCAAAACTTTCATTTTCGTCGGATACCTCGTCGCTTGATTCCACGATCAATTTTCCGCTGAAAGCTTTCTTCCTGGATATTTTCTTTGCAGCATACCTGAAAAAAAAGGAATGAGGAGTGTTATTACCGGGTTTCTCCCGGTTCGCAAACACCTAACACGGTCAATAATTTGAAAAAATGCGATCTCTAAAGCTAAACATTTTTCCATTTGCAGTAATGAAAAATAAAATGCAAATTGAGGCGCTCAAAATGAAAATCTTGAATTTTATACTTTTGGACATTAAAAATTTAAAGTATTTTCACTCTAAAAGTTTGTATTCAATTGCTCAATAAATTATACGTCAAAAATGGAAGGTAATAACAATTTTAATTGAAAGAATTTTAAATTAAATGCAGAGAAGCTGAAAAATTTAGAATTTCTAAATTAAAAAAATTAATGAGTTCAAAGATTCAGATTCAATTATAAAAATATACATTCAAGTTATTATTTTCAATAATCTAAATTAAAGAATCAATGAATTTTAAAATGTTCAAAATTATATTATTTTCAACAATTTTAAGCTAGAAACGCTAGAAATTGAAAAATTAGTTTTTTTAAACTGAACTCTTCTTAAATTAGAAGTGAAATTATTTTAATCGTAAGCAATTTAAAAATCCTTGAAAAGCTTTAACATTTCATTTCAAAATCTTGAGAAATCTTCTTTTTGTTTTAAATATTCTTAAAATCTCCAAGATTCTTTTTTAACAATTTTGGAAATATTTTTAAATATTTATGAATGTTCTTTAATTAAAATAATATTCCGAAATGAAAAATTATTTTCAATTTTCCTGGGAATCTTACGAAAATATTTTTATTCTCGTCAATCCTTTCACAATTCTCAGAAAGTTTCTAATCTTTTTTTTTTTTTTTTTTTGAAATCCGCAAAAATCTACATTATATTTGAAATAATTTCAAGTTTTTATTTAATTTTGAAACTTTTCAAAACTTTTACATACCCCTTAAAATTACTAAATTTTTTCAATTGCTTTTTATGTCAAACAATTCAGTATCAAATTCTTTATTTTCAATATTTTGTTTCAGTTCAATCGTCCTACATAAACTATCAAATTTTTAAAAAATGAATATTTTAGACTAAAAAAATATTTTTAATTTAGTGAAAGCCTTTAATTGAAAATACATTATTATGAAGTTATTTTTAACTTAAAAATAGTTTATGAAGTTTCGATCGGAGGTTTGCATTGTTTAACATCTAAGACTTTCAAATTGAAAAAGTTTAAATTTAACGATAAAATCTAGAAAATCTTAATTTTAAAAGAATTTAGAATCATTTTGACAAATTAACTATCGTTCTTTTTAAAAAATAATTTATTTATATTTATAGTTCATAAACTAAAAATGCTTTTTATCCCGAATTTGCAATTTTAAATGCTATTAATTTTTTTATTATTTACGTCAGCAACAATGCATTTTAAAATTCTTTAAATTAAAAATAAAAATCTAAAATAACAAATTTTTTAAGTAGAAGTTTTTCGAAATACGCATTGTAAACTAAATGTCATAATTGAAAAAGATAACAATTCAACTAATTAATTTTAAATTTTTTGAATAGAAATATTCTAAATGTTTTTTTAATTCAAAAAATTATTCAAGTATTAAAAACTTGTGATTTTTTTCTTGAAAATTGAACAATTTGACATTTTATGCTTTCTTGACTCACAACTATTTTTTTGTTGAAATGCCAACGATTTTGTAAAAAAAAATTGTATCTTCGGTTTGAAAAATCAACAATTTGTTAGCAAATTTAACTGTGTGGTTTAAAATGAATGCATTTTGTTGAAAATTTGTCTTTTAACTGAAAATTTAATTCTGTTTTTTTGAAAATTTATCTGATTGATTAAAAATTAATTTTTTGTTGGAAATTCATATTCTCGGATTAAAAATTAAACTGTATTTTTCTTGACTAGCAATTTTTTTGATATTTTTTTTTGTTTTTTGTTGAAATTCCAACTGTTTTGTAAAAAAATTCGTATGTTTAGCTAGGAAATTCAACAATTTAGTATCAACTTTAACTATTTAGTTGAAAATTTATTTATTTTGTTGAAAATTTGTCTTTTACGGTAGAATATCCTCCTTTTTTGTTGTTAAACATGCTACTGTTTGGTTACAAATTAATCGTTTTCATATGAAGATAAACATTTTGTAAAAAAAAATCGGATTTTTAATTAGAAACTTCAACAATTGTATATGTACGTGTTGAAAATTCGTCTTTTTTTTGTAAAATATCAATTTTTTGTTAAAAATGCAACTGTTAAGTTGAAAATTAATCTGTTCTAAAAAAGGATTTAAATATAAAATAATTTTTTTATTGAAATATCAACTAATACATTCCTTGAGTAGAATTCATATTTTCAAGTGGAACATTCAACTCATCGGTTAAAAGTTGAACTTCTTTTTTTTTGCTGTTATATATTCAAAATTTCAATAAAAAATTCGTTTTTTCTTTTGTTACGAAATCATGAATTAAACTGAAAATTCCACTATTTTGTTGAAAATTCAACGGATTCGTTAAAAAATAGTTTTGTTGTTAAAAGTTCATACTTTTGGATTGAAAATTCAACTGTTTTGTAGAAAAATCGTATTTTTGATTTGGAAATGTAATTCTTTTTTTGTATTAAAAAATAATAATATTAATTGAAAATTAAAATACTCTATTTTAGCTAATTGATCTTAATTAATTTAAAGTTAGCTAAAATAAAGTTGTGTCTAACATAACATTCACTTTTCAAACTATTTGGTTGAAAATTTATGTAATTTCTCGAAAACTCGTTTTTTTCTGGTATAAAATTAATCTTTTTAGTTGAAAATTCTTTGAAATTCTTCTATTTCTTTCATATGCCTTGGAATTTTTAGAATCCCTGGAAAATTCCTTCAAATAAAATTGAATGTATTCCCGAAAGTTCTCTAAAAAACAGCAAAAGCCTTAAAGTTTCTTAAAAACGTTGGAAATCATAAAAATCTATCAAAATATGTCAACATCGTTTAAAATTATTCAACTATTTAAGAATTTATAGCATTAAATTTTTACATATTAAGAGTTCTAAAAATGTTTGATAACAAATAATTCATTCGAGTTAGTAATATGTTTCTTCTGGAATTTTAAATAATAATAACTTTAATGTCACATCAACAATGGTTTAAAATTGAAAAACTTTAGCTGCACAATTAATAATTCAGAAATGGTTGATATTATATTATGAATATTTAAAGAAAAAATATTTCAACGCTAATAAAAATAGTGCTCATTTATTTTTAAAGATATTATTACTATTTAAAAAAGTAAGGTCCGAATTTTAAAATTTGTTAATGAACACAAATTTCGATATTAAAACAATTTCTTCGAACAAATAATTATTGATATGTATAATAAATAACTTTTCCCTAAAACTTGCTCAATTTTCTATTCAATCGAAAAATTTCATCAAGATCAGTTTTGAATCTTGTAATTATTGTGTGAATTTCGGTATAATAGAACAATAATTGTTCAAATATTTTTTAATACAAGGATAATTGCTTTTAAATTAAAAATAAAGAATTAAAATTAATTAAGAATTTAAACTTAAAAAACAGTTATCAAATTTGAAAAAGTAAAATCATTTATAATAGATGATTCTGTAAATTTAAAAAAAAACGGCTACCCTGAAAATGGTGTATTTAGATTTCCACTATAAACTAATTTTCAATAATAAAAAAAAAGTAAAAACTATTTTTTTACAAAACCATTTAATTGTTTACAACATAGTTAAATCCGTTACCAAATCGTTGATTTTTCAAACAAAAAAGATGAATAGTCTGCATTTTTAAACCATAAAAGTTCAATTTTTAACCAAAAAAGCAACAAAATAGTTTAATCCTCGACCAAAATAGATAAATCTTTAACTAAGAGTTGCATTTTTAACCAACAAGAGATGAAATTTCTAAAAAGAAAAAATTTTTAGTCGAGAATGAAAAATAATTTTAAGCAAATTTTTCAATTTTCAACAAAAAAGATGAATGTTTATCAAAAAATTTTATAATTGATATTTCCACTACAAAACTTTAATTAAAAATAAAAAACAGTTAGATTTTACCAAACCGTATATATTTTCAACATGACTAGATTTTGACCAAAAAAAGATTGATTTTCTAACAAAAAAAAGAGATAATTTTCAACAAAAACACATAATTTTTTAACCAAAAAAATTGAATGTTTAACCAAAAATGGAGTGGATAAATTTTCATTGAGAATCAATTTTCAATAAAAACAAAAACGATTTTTCTACAAAACAGTTTAATTTTATAATAATTTTGAAATTTTCAAGCCAAAACGCCTAATTCTCTATCAAACAATTTAATTTTAAAAACAAGAACATGAAATAATAACAAAAAAGTTAATTTACAATTAATCAGTTGACTTTTTTAACCAAATATTTGAATTTGTAGTTTAAGAAAACTTGTTTACAACAAAACGAATTTTTAATTTAATTTTTTAACCAAAAAATTATGAATCTTCAACGAAAAAAATGAAATTTAAAAAAATTCGTTCAACTTTCAAACAAGCAGTGGAATTTTTAATGAATAATTTTTTTGCTTCAAAATTCTACTTTTTGGTTACAAAGTCTATTATTTAGGTAAAGATTTAACTATTTTACTGAAATGTAAAGTCTGTTGTTGAAAAATAATCGTTTTTGGTCGAAAAATTATATCGTTTGGCAGAAATTTCAATTTTTTTTTTATTGAAAATTCATATTTTTTGGTTGAACATTCATCTTTTTTTATTAAAAATCAATTCTTTTTATTTGATAAGTCAATTATTGTATTTTTGTTTAATAAATAATCTCATTTACTTATAAAACATACCTTTTGTGAAAATGCAACAATTTTTTTTAAAAGTCATCGTTTTTGGTCGACAATTTATACTTTTGTAGAAAATGTATATTTTTTTGCTGAAAATTTATCTTTTGGTAGAATAATCTTTTTTTTTTAGTTGCTGAAAATTCACCCTTTATACTTGAAAGTTAATAATTTTTATTAAGAAGTCTGCTATTATATTTTTTGTGTTTAGTTCAAAATTCTACAAATTGTTTGAAAGTTTATTTATTTTATTGAAAATTGAACTAGGTTCTTAAAAAGTCACCTTTTTTGTTTAAAATTAACCTCTTGGTTCAAAAAATCGATTTCGATTGAAAGTTAGTTCTCTTTATCAAAAACAAAACAAACAAAAAAAAAAGTATTTTATTTATTTTTCAAAATTAATCTGAATTAAACTGTTTTGTTTAAAAGTCATCTTCTTTAGTTAAAAATTGATCCGTTTTGATTGAAAGCTAATTATTTTATTTCAAAAAAAATTATATTTTTATTTTATAATTAATCTAAACTCAATTATTTTCTTTAAAAATAATCTTTTTTATAAAAATTTCAACTGATTTATTAAACACTTGTATTTTTGGATAAAAAATCAATTCTTTTGGTGTAAAAATCCTCATTTGTTAGAAGTCATATTTTTTAGTTGAAAATTCGTCTTCCTTGCTTCAAAATTAAACTGGCTTGTAAAATATTCCTCTTTTCAAATTAAAAATTAAAGATTATGTTTGAAAATGCAACTTGTCCTGGTTGAAGTTTAATCTTTTTTGTTTGAAAATTCGATAAATATTTAAAATATTATATTATTATATTTAAAATTAAGTAATAAAATATTAATTATCCACAAAAAATCGTTACTAAAAATTAGTTTAACTCAAAGCCTAAAATGCCATAAAATTTTATTTTTAAATCTTCCCGCGCTTCAAATAAAAGGCTCACGAGCGCCACTAAACGTCAAAAGTGAGAAGCTCTACAGCTGAGATTTGAAAATACCATCCAGAAGCACGATATCTAGAATTACTTTATTCAATGGACTGGCCACAGTATTCAACAAAAACCGATGGCGTTGGTCGACACAATTTTACGTCTTCAATCTTATTATTGTAAATAGATCATATAATTCAATTCTAGCAAAAAGAAAATAAATAATAGAACTGAAAAATGGGGAAATCTTGTATAGTGTGCAAATCATGTTCGGACAAACGGCCAGAACTGATTTTTCACGGGTAAGAAGAAGAGCCTAACCTCAAAAATGTTTTCGCTTAAAAAAAACGAAAATCCAAAGAAAAGAAAAAAACATTTTTAGATACCTCAAACGTAATCAATTTAACCAGACATATAATTATTCACAGATTCCCAAAAGACGAGGAACTGCGAAAAACGTGGATTGAAAATATGGGAATTACTAAAGAAATCAGCAAATTTTCGGCGATATGTTCTATACATTTTACCGAAGAATGTTTCAAATCGACTATTATTTCGAAGAGACCCGTTTTGATAAAAGGATCAATTCCCACGATTTTGACAGAGGAAGAACTGATGCAACAAGAATCAATGCAGGACGAAAGTACCTCTGATTCTATGAATTCGAATGGTGAAACTCAAAATTTTCATAGCGAAAACATGCCTCAACAGTCCAGCAGTCAGTTTAAAAGTACGATAAAAACTGAGAATACAAATATAGCAGAAGAAGGTTCAAATTATCAAATTCTAGATGAATTTTCACCTCCACGTGAATTACAAAGGTTTGTGAATTTATATAGTAATTAAATAGTAATAAATCCGTTGGTTATACACGGATTTCAAGTTTTTTACCGTTTCGAACGATAATTTTCCACCAAGAATTTAACTTTTAATCAAGAGAACTGAATTTTCAATCAAATTATTGAAATTTCAAATAAAAAATATATATTTTCAACCAAAAGTTTGAAAAATTGATTTTCAAGCTGAAAAGATTAATTTTTAACAAAATACATAAATTTTTCGCTAAAAACTACAAACTTTCATGAAAAAGATGAATTTCCTACAAAATAGTTAATTTTTTTAATCGATAGTTTATAATTTTTAACCAAATATTAAAAATTTCAACCAGAATTGAAGTTTCAACAAAATTATTTTTTAACCAAAAATGTAAACACTAAATTTTAAGTTTAAAAATTTAATTTCCCACAAAATAAAAACAATTTTTTACCCGTTGAATTGAATAAAAAATAACGAATACAAAAAAAAAGGAATTTAATTGTTGACCAAGTACACTTCAATTCTCAAAAAAAATATGAATTCTTGACGAAAAAATTATGATTTAAAAAAAAAGGTTGATTTTCTACAAAAGAAAAAGTCGAATTTTAAACAAAACCCAAAATTAATTTTCTATCGCGTAAATAATTTTTAACTAAAAAAAGATAAGTTTTAAAACCAAAAATAGAATAGTTGCATTTTCAATTTGAAAAATTAATTTTCTACCCAAAAAGACTTAAAATAATAAAAATGTGTAATTTTTCCACAAAAATTGACTTTTGACCCACAAAATTAATTTTCTAACAAGAATAATAATTTTTCAAATAAATAGTTTAATTTTTGTCACCCAAAACAACGAATTTTGATCAAAAATGTGATTTTTTTAGAAATTAGTTATTTTGATTAAATCAGTAATTTAATTTTTAACCAAATAATTCAAGTTTCAAAAACAAAACGAATTTTCCAGAAAAAAGTTGAGTTTAAAAAAAATTAATTTTCTACCAAGTATATAATTTTTCAAACAAATACTTTAATTTTCATTAAAAAAATATAAGTTTTAAAAACAAAAATTGGAAAGTTGCATTTGCAGTTTGAAAAATTTCACAGCCAAAAAGATGAATTTTCAAAAAGAAAATTTAATTTTCTACCCAAAAATATATGAATTTTTCACAACAAAATTAATTTTCTGTCATGTAACTAATTTATCAAAATAAATAGTTTAATTTTTAACCAAATAATTATACTTTTTTACAAAGTAAAAGTATACTTTTTTACAAACTTTGACCCAAAGAGTTAGATTTAAAACAAAAGTTTTAATAAAAATGTAGTTACATTTTCATTTAAAAAATGTTAATTGAAAACAAATTTTAGCTGTTAAATTTAACCAAAAACTACGAATTTTCATCAAAAATGTGAATTTTCTACAAAGCAGTTAAATTTTTTAATCAGTAGTTTAAATTTAAATCAAATAGTTCAAGTTTCAAAAAAATAATTTTTTAAACAAAAATGTAATGGCTACATTTTTAGTTTGATAAATTAATTTTTAACGAAATAGAAATAATTTTTTTACCGGTGGAAAATTAAGTTTCCATCCAAAAAGATCTAAATTCTCCGAAAAATATAAATTTTCAACCTAATAATTGAATTTTCAAAAACAAAATTAATTTTCTATTGAGTAAATAATTTTTCAAACAAATAGTTTCATTTTGTCACAAATAGTTGAAGTTTTAAAACCAAAAATGGTTTGATTACATTTTGAGTTTGAAAAACCAATTTTCAACCAAAATTAAAAGACATTTCTACCAGTTAAATTAATTAAATTTTTTGAATAAATAATTTAATTTTTAACCAAACAATAAATTTTTTATATTAAATTAGTTGGATTGTCCCCCAAATGGTTGAATTTTCAAAAAAAAAATGTTAAACAAAAATGGAGTAGTTACATTTTCAATTTAAAAAAAATTAATTTTCAACAAAAAAGAAGGATTTTCTACCCGTTAAAATTAACCAAGAGACAATTTTTTATAAAATAATTAAATCCACAGCCAAAAAGATGACGTTTAAAAAAAAGATTTTTTAAAGTTCAACAAAATACATGAATTTGTCACCCAAAACTGCGAATTTTCATCAGAAATAAGAATGTTCTACAAAGTATATAATTAATTTTTGTAAACAGCAGTTTAATTTTTAACCAAATATTTGAACTTTCAAGAGCAAAAAATAATTTTTTGTCCAAAATCATTTTTTACAAAAAAAATTCAAATTTCCCAACCAAAAACAAATAATTGAATTTTCAACCAAACAGTTTAATAACAAAAATTTTAATTTACCTATTTTCGAAATAGTAATCTGAAACCATTTAATTTCGACATTAAGTTCAAACTAAAATTGTTCAATTTTAAATTCTCTGATTTAGAAATGACGCAATTTCAATTCTTTTCTAATTAAACTTTTAAATTTGGTTAATTTTTATTCTCATATTTTTCAATCTTTAACGCAATACATTTTTTAAAGCTCAATTTTCCATTTAATATTTTTAAATTGTCCAATTTTTTAGTTAAATCTTTTAAAAAATGAATCATTGAAAATAAAAAAATTTTGAGGACTTGAAGAATTAATAATAATTCTAAAGTGTTAAAAATAAAACGATTGGAAAATAAATTATTAAAAATATTTTTAAAATCAAAATAGAACTAACTGAAATTTATACCTTAGTAATTTCCGAATTTTCACGTCGAACACTGAATAAAAAAATTTCCTCTTTCTCAAGTTTTAACTTATAATATTTTCCATTAAAAATTACTTCATTTTAAAACGAATAATTCTATTTTAAAGGTTCATAAATCAACATTTTTGCATTTTTAACTGTAAAAATGAAGATAAACTTATTTCTCGAACTCAGAAAAATGTATAAATTATAATCTCCTTTTATAATTAATAACAAATTAAAATTCTAGAATTTTAGAAGCTTTGGCTTCAAAACATGCAATTTAATTTTCAACTTCAAATTACCCAATTTTGAAACTGTCCTATTTTCGAAGTTTCCTTTGTTTCAAAATTTAAAAAAAAAATATTGATAATAGATTAGTAAATTATTTCTAATTTCGATGTAATTTGTTTTATCTCCAAAAGTGATTCAGAAACCGAAAAAATGATTGAGGAACTACAGTACAGTTGCCGAAAAATAAGAGTAAAAGGTTTAAAATGGCAAGATTTTCGCAGATTGCCGGAAATCTTGCAAGAAATGCATTGGACGGAGGCTCAACATTTAATCGAAGAGCAGACACGTGAAATAAGATTACTGCAGCGGAAAAATCGACGTTGCACACAAAAAATTGAAAATTTGACTCTCTTCACAAAAAGTATGAAAAGGGAAATTGCGAAGAGGGCTCGCAATTACAAAATGGAGTCGCCGTCGTGAAACATGTTTTTTAGAATTTTCTGTAATTTCATTTTAATACATTTTTGTCAATAAATAACAAAAACTTCTAAATATAAAGGTGTATTTCATTATTTTCAGTCTTTTCCTTGAATATATTTTTAAATTTAGGGAATCATTTAATTTAGAATTTTTCTAGTTTAAAAATAATTCTTAAATTTGTACATATTATTTTGTTATTATTAATTTTCAACCAAACAAAAAATATTCAACCAAGTTTTCTAACTTTCAACCCAAAAAGATTAATTTTTATCAATAAGATTAATTTTTTTTGGTAAAAAAAACGAATTTTAGATGGAAAAACCCGGATTTTTCAACCAAATGTTTAACAAAATAAAAGCAATTTTCTACCAGTTTAATTGAAAAAAAAGAAAAGAAAGAAAAATAATTTAATTATTAACCAAGTATAGTTCAATTCTGAAACAAAAAAGATGAATTCTTGAGGGAAAAATTATGATCATTCAAAAAATAAGAATTATTTTCCAGAAAAAATATGAGTTTCAAACAAAAACCAAAATTAATTTTCTACCGAGTAAATAATTTTTCAAATAAATGCTTTAATTTTAATAAACGTGTATTTAATTATTTTTAGTCCTTTCCTTAATTATCTTTTTAAATCTAGGTATATACGAATTTTTATCAAAAATGTGAATTTTGTAGAAATTAGTTGATTTTCATTAAATCAGTAATTTAATTTTTAACCAAATAATTCAAGTTTCAAAAACAACAAAATAATTTTTCAACCAAAAATGCAATTACTACATTTTTAGTTAAAAAAAGGGAATTTTAAACAAAATAAAAAATCAATTTTCTACCAAGTAAATATTTTTTTCAAATAAATTATTTTATTTTTAACCAAATGGTTAATTTTTTTACCAAATTAGTTGAATTTTCAACATAAAAAAAGAATTTTCTACCACTTAAATTTAACCGAGGCCAATTTTTAATAAAATAATGAAATCGACAGTAAAAAATATGAAGTTGAAAAAAAAAGATTAATTTTCTTTAAAAAAAAAAAATTAACAAAATACATGATTTCGTCACTCAAAACTACGAACTTTGATAAAAAATGTGGTTTTTTGTACAAATTAGTCAATTTTGATTAAATCAGTGGTTTAATTTTTAACCAAAAAAAATCTAATAGCTACATTTTTAGTTTAAAAAAACGAATTTTTAAACAATTCTCTACCAGTTGAATTGAATAGAAGACAACGAATAAAAAAAAGGAATTGAATTTTCAAACTATTTTAATTCTGAAACAAAAAAAGACGAATTCTTCATGAAAGAATTATGATTATTGGAAAAATAAGAATTATTTTCTACCAAAAAAACAAAACAGAAATACATGAATTTTCCAGAAAAAAGTTGAGTTTAAAACAAAATTCATTTTCTACCCAAAAAGACCTAAAAATATATCAATTTTCCACAACCATTGAATTTTATTGTTATTATATATTATTATTTATTATATTATTATATATATTATTTGTTATTATTAATTTTCAACCAAAGAAAAAATATTCAACCAAGTTTTCTAATTTTCAACCCAAAAATATAAACTTTTATCAATAAGTTTAATTTTTTTTTTCGTAAAAAAAAACGGATTTTAAAAGGAAAAAAACCAGGATTTTTCAACCAAATTTTTAATAAAATAAAAACAATTTTCTACCAGTTTAATTGAGTAAAAAAAGAAGAAAAGAAAAAAAATTTTATTATCAACCAAGCATAGTTCAATTCTGAAACAAAAAAGACGAATTCTTGAGGCAAAAATTATAATTATTAAAAAATTAAGAATTATTTTCTACTAAAAAAATACATGAATTTTCCAGAAAAAAAGATGTGTTTTAAACAAAAACCAAAATTAATTTTCTACCGAGTAAATAATTTTTCAAATAAATACTTTAATTTTAATAAACGTGTATTTAATTATTTTCACTCTTTTCCTTGAATATCTTTTTAAATTTAGGGAATCATTTAATTTAGAATTTTTCTAGATTAAGAAATAATTCTTAAATTTGTACACATTATTTTTCAATCAAATCTTTAACGAAATAAAAACTATTTTCTACCAGTTTAATTGAATAAAAAAAGAATAGAAAAAAAATTTAATTATTAACCAAGTATAGTTCAATTCTGAAACAAAAAAGATGAATTCTTGAGGAAAAAATTATGATTATTCAAAAAATACAAATTATTTTCTACTAAAAAAATACATGAATTTTTCAATAAAAAAGATGAGTTTTAAACAAAAACTAAAAATAATTTTCTACCAAGTAAATAATTTTTCAAATAAATACTTTAATTTTAATAAATGTGTATTTAATTATTTCTAGTCCTTTCCTTAATTATCTTTTTAAATCTTGGTAATGGTTTCATTTAGAATTTTTGTAGATTAAAAAATAATTCTTAAATTAGCACAAATTATTTTGTTTTATTGTATTTTATTATTCATTTTCAATCAGAGTTGCATTTACAACAAAAGAGGATTTTTTAATCCAGGCAGAAAAAATATTTAACCAAGTTTTTGAATTTTCAACCCAAAATGACAAATTTTTATGAATAAGATTCATTTTTTTGTAAAAAAAAACGAATTTTAGTAGAAAAAAACGTGATTTTTCAACCAATTATTTGAACTATCAAATAAAAAATATATATTTAAATCGAAAAATGGAACAGTTACATTTTATTCGTTTGCAGGGAATAATGAATTTTTTTTTAAATAGTCGAATTTTGAACCTACACAAATTATTTCCAAACCAAGAAGATTAATTTTCTACCAAAAAAATATGAAATTTAAACAAAATACACTAATTTCAAACTAAAGAAGTTAAATTTGCCACTCGAAGTGGAATAAATATCAGTTTAAAAAATAGAATATTTAAATTGCTAGTTAAAAAATTAATATTCAATCAATTAAAAACAAAACTTCAAAAAAAAGTTCAAAATATATGAACTTTTAACAAAATAGTTAAATTTTCGGCCAAAAAGACGAATTTTCAACCATACAAATTAATTTTCTAACAGGCAAATTATTATAATTTCAGTCAAAATAATAATTTTTAACAATAACTACGAATGTTCAACAAAATAGTGAAATTTTTAACTACCGAAATTAATTTTTCAACAAAATACATGTCCTCGAAAAGATAAATTTTTCAACTGGAAAAAAAAGATTTCTTTAATTAAAGTGATAAATCAAAATAAATAAATTTTCAACCAAAAACAAAACGAATTTTCAACGGAATAGGTAAATTTGTTAATTTTCAACGAAATATACATGAATTTTCAACTAAAAAAATATAAAGTTTCGCAAAAAAGTTAAATTTTCAACAAAAAATCTAATAGTTGATATTTCAATTTAAAAAGTTGGAATTTTAATCCAAAATTTAATACCAAAAATATAAATTTTCAGTAATAAAGGTAATATTCGATCAATTATTTGAATTTCCAATAAAAAATTAATGTTTTTGTTGCTAAGAAAATTGTGGAATTTTGAACAAAATAATTAAATGATTTTTTCGTTCACTAAATTTTTAAATTATACAAAAAACGTTTTCGAGGTCAACATTCTTATTTAAATAATTAAATACGATGTTTTCCGTTTTTTTTTTAATTTATAAATAAAATTCCGCATATGTCTAGTTTTTGAAATTATTAAATTGTAAACAAAATTTGGGCCCGCGGAATAAAAATCCCGAATTTTCTTTTTCGGGCACAAAAAATCAGGACACAGCAGAAAAATCAGGACGTATGGTCACCCTGAATAAATCCAGAATGTTCTTTGACGCGCAGACACTAATTAGTGAGGTTATGTTAAACTTGTTTATTGCATTTTCAAGTAATTTAAGCGATTTAATTCACGAATTCACTGAATCACTTAATGCTAAACCACAATCAATAACAAAAAGATTTCTCAACCACGCTTTGAAATTCTAAACGCGTCGGTGCAGTCAAAAACTTTTCCGAACGCTCCAAAATTTTCGAATAAACATCGAGTTTCCGATTCCCATACCTTTTCCGGGGAAAATATATATTTTTGTAACAATTTTACTTCAATTCAACAATCACTTGTTCAAAGTTTATAAAAACAGGACGAAAGTTTGTCCAAATATGCAACAAAGCGAGCAAAGCCCAAACGAGAGGTTATGTTTAATATCTGGAAATGCGTTTCATTTTTTCTGCTATTCACTCGAATTTATTTATCTATTTAAAAAAAGAACTGAAAATGCCAAAAAAAAATAGATAATTAAGAACCCTACGAGAGAAAACAGAACCCCCAATACGAACAGAAAACATTTTATATCGGAAAACTAAAAAAACCGGGTTCACCAAAATCAAAAATTGCAAAAGGTGAACTCTTACCTTTCGTCTTCTTCAGCTAATAGGGGAGCAGTATTTTTACGAATACTGGATGGTCGATATTCGCCGTCGGAGGCTTCACTTTCATCTCGATCGACAGTTTTGGCTTTTGTGAGATCATCATCGTCGGAATCGAAATTGGAGGGAACTGTGGTCATCAAGCTGTTGATGGTCTCAGCCAGATTCGTTCCTTTGTGTTTTAACGACATATTGTGTTAAAGTTTAGGCAATATTGTTTTCAAAAAATAAATTTTTTTCTCTTGAGTTTTCATAAAAATTCTGCTTCTCAGAAGCATGACCGGCCCTAAGCGTTGGATGAAAAGAATAATAAGAGTGTGCAGTTTGCGGATGAAGAGCCTGGGGACGCGTGCTTTCCGGAAATCAGGGAGTCGGCGATGGAAGCGCCACCTACTCGCGGGAAAAATTTGAATGGTCATAGTAGGAATGCGCTGAAATAATTGTCTTGGAAAATTATATTTTTGCTAATTACTTGCTCTATAGTAAGTAGAATTTTCGAAAAGAAAGAAGACTTTAAAAAAAATATTTGAATTTTAAACCTACAAAAATGTATTTTCGATAATAATATAATTTTCTATTAAGAGATATAAGTTTTCAATC
Source organism: Belonocnema kinseyi (assembly GCF_010883055.1). Lineage (NCBI taxonomy): Eukaryota > Metazoa > Arthropoda > Insecta > Hymenoptera > Cynipidae > Belonocnema > Belonocnema kinseyi. The sequence continues at coordinate 97,057,196 of NC_046661.1, forward strand.
AAATAGTTTAACTTTTCAATAAAAAATATATGATTTCAACCAAAAATTGAATAGTTACATTTTCAGTTTAAAAACTTTTATTTCAAGAAGAAAAAAAGACTAATTTTCTACTGGTGAACTTGAAACAAAAAAAGACGAATTTTTAACAAAACAGTTGCATCCACAACCAAAAAGATGATTTTTTGAAAAAATTGATTATTTTTTTACCCATAAGGTGGTGTTTTCAAAAAAATACGTTATTTTCCACAAACCCGTTGAATTTTCAAAAAAATTAATTTTCTATCAAGTAATTAATTTTTTTTTTAATAGTTTAAGTTTTTAATAAATAGCTGCATTCTGTACCAAATTAGTTAAATTTTCAACTAAAAAATATAAGCTCTAAGCCAAGCATATAACATAAATTTTCAGTTAAAAATAATCAATCTTCAATTTAAAAAAAATTCTAACAGTTAAATTAAACAAATTACACAAAATGTTTGACATTTTCACATCAGTTAAATTTTCAACATGAAATTTTATTTTCTACTAAATAGATTAAATTTTCAATAAATTGATAACATTTTAAGTTTAAATATTTAATTTTCAACAAACAAAAAAAGAATTTTCTACCAAGTAGTTCGTTTTCCAAATAAATAATATAATTTTTAAACAAATAGTTGAATTTTCAACTAAAAAATATAAGTTTTAAACCAAAAATGGAATAATTAAATTTTCCGTTTAAAAAATTAATTTAAAAAAAAAGACTTCTACCGTATTTAATTAAACAAAACAATAAACAAGTTTTTAATAAGAATGGTTATATTTTAAGTTTAAAAATTCAAGTTTCATCAAACAAAAAAAAATAATTTTTTGCAAAGTAGTATATTTAAAAAATAAACAGTTTAACTTTTTACCAAATAATTGAATTCTCTACGAAATTAGTTAAATTTTTCAATAGGATACGAAAATAGTTAAATTTTTCAACTTGTAGTGGAATTTTCAACTATAAAATATAAGTCTTAAACCAAATTTGGATTAATTACATTTGCAGTTAAAAGTATTAATTGAAAGGAAAATGCTTTTTTACCAGCTGAATAAAACAAAACAAAAAAAAGGTTTGAATAAGCAGTTGAATTCACACCCAAAAAGTTGAAATTACACAAAAAAATTTCTACCAGTTAAATAAAAAAGAAGCTTTGAACAAATTAGTTGAATTTACAGCCAAAAGATGAATTTTCAAAAAAGAAAATTAATTTTCTACCCAAATTATCCAAAATGCATAAATTTTCCACATCAGTTGAATTTCTACAAAGTAGTAAATTTTTCCAATAAATAGTTAAATTTTTAAATTATTACTTTAATTTTAACCAAATAATTGCAAAAAGACGAATCTTCAACAAAATACATGAATTTGTCTCAAAATAATTGAAATTTTATTTTAAAAATTCACGTTTTACCAAGTAAATAATTTTTCAAATAAATAGATTAATTTTTAACCAAATAGTTGGATTTTCTACCAAATTAGTTTGAACTTTTCACCAAGTAGCTGAATTTTCTACTGGAAAAAGATATGTTTTCAACAAAAAATGGATACATTTTCAGTAAAAAAAAATATTGTTTAAAAAACAAAACAACAGAGATTTCTACCAGTTAAATTTAACCAAAAATAACAAATTTTTAACTAAAAACAATCAGCTCTTAACAAAAAATGGAGTAGTTACATTTTCATTAAAAAAACAACTAATTTTTTATTTTAAAAAGTATAATTATCTAACAGTTAAATTTAATCAAGAAAGACAAAATTTTAATTCACATCTAAAAAGATAAAGTTACAAAAAAGATTAATTTTCTACCAAAAAAAGACAATAAGACAATAACCTTTTAAAAGTAAAAAATGGAGCAGTTACATTTTCTGTTTAAAAAACTAATTTTGTAATTTAAACAATAATAATTTCCGAACAGTTAAATTTAAACAAGAAAGACAAATTTTTAATTCAAGTTTAAAAAGATGAAGTTTAAAAAAATAAGATTAATTTTGTACCAAAAAAAAAAACAATTTTTCAACAAAATACATGATTTTTTAATGAATAACAGTTGAATTTAAAAGTAATCTCAGTAAAAAAAAATTTGCTACCTAGTAGTTAGTTTTCCAAATAAATAATTTAATTTTCAACCAAATAGTTGAATTTTCTATACCAAAAAGATGAATTATTAACCAAAAAATTTCATTTTTTTCATCTAAAAAGATGGTAAAAGCTGAATTCTCAACAAAATCTGTAACACTTCATAAAAAAAGTCAAATATTCAGCAAAATAGTTGAATCTTAAAAAAAATGTAATGCAAGAATTTTTAACCAAAGAGTTGAACTTTCAAATAGAAAAGATCAATTTAACAAAATATATATAAAATTTCAACCAAAAATGGAAAAATTTAACTAAACAGGATTAATTGTTAAGTAAATAGTTAAATTCTTAAATAAAAAATATAAATGTTCAAAAATTTATTTTTCATTATTTGTAATGTCATTTTTCACGATTAAAACAAAAACTACGCGCCTTATTAAAAAATTATTAGTAACAAATGTGTAGCTCTTTTTTGGCTGAACAACTTAAAAAAATTTTTCTTGTAGTAATCCTTGTAGTAGGAAATTCCAAAATTTTATTTTTAAGAACGTTTTTCATACAAAATTTAACAGTTTCGTTCAAAGTTCGTCTTTTTGGATAAAATATTTGACTATATTGGTAGAAAATTAATTTCTTTGATTAAAAATTTGACTATATTGTTGAAAAAAAATTCGAAATTTATTTTTCCTTACTGAAAAGCGAATAGTTGAATATTAATTGAATATTTAACTGTTTGGTTGAAATTCATGTATTTTGTTAGAAATTCGTCTTTTCTATATAATTATAAGATTACTCTTTTTACTTAAAAACTCTACTTTTTTGTAAAAATTGAACATAATAAATTTATTGTTTTTAGTTGAAATTTCAACTACTTTGTTCTAAATTCATGCATTTGTTTAAAATTAGTCGTTTTTGGTAAAAAATTATTCTTCTTATTCAAAAATTCATCTTTTTTTATTAAATTATTAATTATTTTGCTGAGGAATTGAACTATTTTTTTAAATTCATTTCTTTATAATTAAAAATTAATTTTTTTAACTGAAAATTTAACTATTCCCGTTTTTATTGTATATTTATCTTTTTTAATACAAATATCTCGCGTATTGTTTGGAAATTTCATTTTTTGGTTTCAAATTTATTCTTCTTATTTGAAAATTTGTCTTTTCGATTGAAAAATTAATTATTTGTCTTTCTTGACTGAATAATCTTTTTTTATTGAAAATTTAACTATTTTTTTACCATTCGCCTTTTTGGTTTTAAAATTCAACTCTTTTGTTTACAACATTATTTTTTTATATAAAAATTCAATTATTCGTATCTCTATATAAATTTGACTCTGTATACATTTTAAATAATATAAATTAGTAACTGAATTATGAATTCCATAAATCAGCTATTTTTTAATGATAACAAAATTTCAATTTCATACCTAAAAATATAATTTTTTAACACAAATGTTAATTTTCAACCAAATTATTAAATTTTCAATTTATATGATAAATCTTCAAGTAGTTTAATTAAATTGCAAGTAAAAAAACTAATATTTAACAAAATAAAAGTATAAAATTAACTTTTTATACCAAGTTAGATTTTTTACCAAAATGATGAATTTAAAAATAAAATGTTGAATTGTGATCCACCACAAAGCAGTTGATATTTCAATCAATTTTTTTTTTTTTTATTTCAATCAGAAACAGATTTAAGATGTTGATATTTCTACAAAAGAATGGAATTTTTAATAAAAAAAAATAATAATTTTTTACCAAAAACAGGATCAATTAGAAAGGCTGATTTTAAACCAAATTTGAACTTTCAACTAAAAAAATCAAATTTGAACAAAAAATGTAATAATTCAGTTTTTTGCTCAAAATTATGATTCTTGAAAAATAATAACAATATTTTTAAACAAAAATTTAAAAAATTGAAATGAAAAATTAAAGATGAAAAGATGGGAATATGGGAAATTGAAAATTTTACTTAGAAGACACTGTTAGTTTTCTACTGCAATCTTTTTGATTTCGGAATACACGCTTTTAAATCCAGACTGCAGGGTGCAACATTTATGTCAATATTCATATTAAAATATATTAGTGTTAATATTAACATTGATATATTATCATATAATAATATATAATTTAATGTTTCAATTTAATTAATAGCATTTTTTAAATAATTTCAGTGTTCCGGCATTAATATTCATATGTTAGAACGTATCTTTATTTTAATAAATAGTACCATATATTCATGTTAAGAGAAGTAACTCTCAGCTAACGGTCATACTAAGTTGGATCTACTGGTTCTCGTCCCCATATGGTACAATATCAGTGCCTCCATAATGGAAAAAATGAGAGTATTTGAGAGAAAATGTCTAAGAGCTTGCTTAGGGAAATATAGATCGTCAGAGTCT
>NC_046661.1:97061804-97065349 GCF_010883055.1 Belonocnema kinseyi
AGAGCAATTTTATTTAGCCTGTTAGTCCTTATTATTAAGCTAAGTTTATTCATTGTTTATTATGAAGACAACAACAATACTGTATATATGGGCATCTAATAAGCACATTTAAAACTAAAACTAAACTAGTGGTTCTCGTCTGATCACCAAAGTCAAGCAACTTTAGGCGCGGTTAGTGCTTGGATGGGTGACCGCTTGGGAATACCGCGTGCTGTTAGCTCTAACTTTTTTTTTGAAAACTATAATAATTTTTATTAATATTGCCTTGTGATTAAGCATTATATAGGTTCTTCATTCTCAGGGTGTCCACTCGACGGATAATTTTTAATTCCCGATTTTCTCCCATTAGTAAATTTTTTCTTGGTCAATTTTAGAGTTCAAGAGATTTTCATGATTCGAAACGAGTTTTAAAGATTTCTAATTTGAAACAGGGAATTATGTATCAGAATTATAATTCTGAATCTGAACAGGGGTTTTTTTTATTCTTCTAAATCAGAATCAAAATTATTTTACAAAATTCCCGTTCCATGCCATAAACTCTGCTCCAAATAAAGATTTATATTTATGCAAAATTTCTATTATATAATTCACAAATATGCTAACTCCCTTTTTCTAAAATTTGAAACAGGGGAGTTTTAAATCGTGGCAAATTAATGTTTGTGAATAAAGCGTTTTTAATTTCAAACAAATTATGATCGGGAATGACTTTTTAAAATCTGACGAATTCTGATTTCGAACATGAATCTTTTTTGTAAAGCCTTTTTCAATAATCAGTATTCTAAACAATATTAAATACGATATTGTTTTGAACTTTTTCAACACAAATTATTTTTATTCGGTAAGTAACATGATTCCCAGTACTTTGTAGCTACTTTTAAGTTGCTTAAACAATAATTTTCTGTTTACACCATTTTTTTTGTTTGTAAATAGTGAGAAGTTATTATATTTTGGGACAAATAATAGCGTTGACGAATTTCAAACATGATATTTCTTTTTTAACATATTTGGTAATCATTTAAAACATTTTTATTGTTTTAAACAATTTTTCCACTGTATATCACAAGAAGTTTTTATTGTCTGGAGTTGATTACATAATAGAAGGTGAATTAAAAAAATATTTAAATATTGAAAATAATTTAAAAATATGAAAAAACTTCATTGGGCTCAGTAACTTTAAACCGAGCTTAGAGAAACTCAAGAGAATTCAAAAGAATTTTATGAATTGTCTAAGAATTGAAGGTGAGGTTAAAAAGCTTCATTAAATAAAACCTTTAAAAAATTGAAAAAAATACAATTAATTAATCGAATTCAGTAAATGCAGAAGAAATTCAGAAAAATAAAAAATGCAACAGAATTCCAAAGAATTTAACAAAATCATTGAAAATTCATTAATTAATCTTCGAGAAATGAGGAGACTCGATGAAATTCATGAAAAATTAAGCTAAATTTAAAAAGTAATCAAATGAATGAAAAACATTTTAAAAATATGGAGAAATTTATTGAATTCAGTAAGTTCGAAATGAATTTAGATTGTTTCGAAGAATTAAAAGGGAATTAAAAGAAAATTGATGAAATGCCTACGAATATAAGTTGGCGTAAAATACTCCTGGATTAATTAAATAAAAACTGTTTAAAAATCCATTGAATTGAGTAAAACTGAGTGCATTTATAAGAATTAAAAAGAAATTAAGATAAGTGAATAAGAATTCAAGATGAATGCTAAATGAATTGCAAAAAATATTTTTAAATCTCTTCAAATCTTTAAAACCCTACGAAATTCCTCACTTTGAATGAATCCTTTGAAATCCATTAAAGAATTGAAATCTCTTGAAAATATCATGGAATATTAAAATACCTAAAAATATTTAAAAGACTTTGAAATCTCTTCAAAGTATTGAAATAAGTCAAAACAATTCTAGGAATCTTTCAAACTTTCCTAAAATATATATATATATGTTAAATTTTTGTCCACATTTTACGTTATGAAAGCATAATTAATGCAAGGTAACAAACGTAATTATTTAAACAATTTATTATGGGTTACAACAATACATCTTCTCTTAAGACTTTATAGACTTAAAGTAATACTATCGTAAATTGCGGGCTATTCTGAAATTTTCCTTGAATTTTTACTTCGGAACAAATTATAAATATTTTTCATTTATATACAAATTCTCTGTATTGTTTACTCGTTATTTGTTTATAACCGAAAGGCAAACCAAAGTAAAAATTTCGGAAAGAACCACATTTCAAGAAATTAATAAAGGGAAGAAAGTTATAAATAACAATAATTTATCTAAGCAATGATTTTAGTTAAATTGTATTGATTTTAACCGTGCTTTGAATTCCAAATGAAAAGTTAAAAAAAGTGGATAATTTAAGAAAAAACTGCATCCTGCCAGCATTTTTTTGATAAAAAATGGTTATAGACGATGATGAATTATTCAAACAGTTATTTCTGTTGAATTTAATTGCTTATGGCCTTGATCTAAATAAAAAGTTATAAATGAGTTCAAAAAAGTTTGAAAAAAACCCTGACTTTATAAACCGATTCTAAGAGAAAATCGTTTAGAAAATGAAAAATTGTTTTAAAAATATTTACTGAATTTCGTTATTTATTATTACACAAATTTCAGAAAACTCACATTCTTAGCATTATTTGAAGAGAATGTTATTAAAAATAATAATTACATTGTTTAAACAATCATGATTCTTAACTTTCTAGAATGATTTCAAGAGAATATTGTTACAGATTATAATGAATTGTTTAGACTATTATTTGTATTGAATTTAATTGATTATTCAGTCGATCTGAAAGGTCTAAAATGTATAAAAAATGGATGAAAACATATTATCGGTGGAAATAAGTATTTTATTTATTAGAAATATGATGTATAGTTAAAGTGGGAGGAGCACTCGGATATAGGTGATGAGGTCAGTTTTGACTCATTTCGAGCAAAAAATTAAAGGAGCGCCACCGCCAGCTTAATTCGAGCGGACCCCTTATCTTTGTCATCATGCCAATTCCAGGTAGAAGGCTTAGTACAGCCATAAACATTTCGGAGGCTTCAGAACACAATGTTCAACTGAAAGATACTAAACTGCGACAGCCTTGCGCAATCTCTAAATATTATTTAAAATTTATAAAAAAAAAATACTAAATCACCTTGGCCACAAGAAATTCAATTTTATCTCCCAACATGTTTATGAACAAGAAAAAATCCCTTCGTTAGAAAATTTGGTGGCCCTGAAAAGGGCCGATTGTTGCGAGTTTCACAGCTTCTTAACATGTCTATTTGGAGCTGGTGTACTTGGTCACAGCTTTCGTTCCTTCGGAGACAGCGTGCTTGGCGAGTTCACCGGGCAGTAAAAGCCTGACAGCAGTCTGGATTTCCCGAGAAGTGATCGTTGAACGCTTGTTGTAGTGAGCTAATCGAGAAGACTCGGCAGCAATGCGTTCAAAGATGTCATTGACGAAGCTGTTCATGATTGACATCGCCTTGCTGGAAACTCCAGTGTCGGGGTGAACCTGCTTCAGAACTTTG
>NC_046661.1:97065449-97073011 GCF_010883055.1 Belonocnema kinseyi
TGGCAAAGTCAAGGGAAAGTCAAAGACTCGTTCCAACAGGGCTGGTCTTCAGTTCCCAGTTGGTCGAATTCATCGGCTTCTTCGCAAGGGAAACTACGCTGAACGTGTTGGTGCTGGAGCTCCAGTTTACTTGGCAGCTGTCATGGAATACTTGGCTGCTGAAGTTCTTGAATTGGCAGGAAATGCCGCGAGAGACAACAAAAAGACGAGAATCATCCCTCGTCATCTTCAACTCGCCATCAGAAACGACGAGGAATTGAACAAACTGCTCTCTGGAGTCACTATCGCCCAAGGTGGTGTATTGCCTAACATCCAAGCTGTTCTTTTGCCCAAGAAGACCGAGAAGAAAGCCTAAGTTCTAAAATTTTAATTTAACAAGCAAATAACAATCGGCCCTTTTAAGGGCCACCAAATTTTCCTAACGTGAGAACCTTACTTTGTTGAAATAAACATTTTTTTTTTAATTTTCGATGAATTGAAGTTCAAATTGAATATATTGTCTTATAAAGTATTCGCCAATTGATTTTGGTTGCAAAGTTAAATTGATCTTTGTTGAAGTATCTTCTATTATTTTTTTCATTGAAAATTCATAATCCATGCCAAAAAACCCGTGCTTTTTTTTATTTTTACTTAGCTTGATATTAACATGTGCTTTTTTTCGACGATAATTCTAAGAAATTACAACCATAGCAAAGATGAATAAGGATACCTGTACCTACCATTGAAATATGGATAAGCCAATGAGGTATTGTTTCTAAAGTCACCAGTTAGCAGGTTATCCCAGTGGTCGGCACGCTCTTACCCAGGGCAGCACCTGCGAACTTGGAGGCACTCCTTTCCTCAGGGGTCCTTTGTTAGTAAATGGGAAAAAAATGTGACATTAAAAAATTCATAATTTTACTATCTGTGACTTGAAAATAATATATTTGGGATCTCCGTATTTTTCCGATTCCAAAGGCATGTAATTTTTCTGTAAAGGTTCAACATTTTACAAGTATTTAGTATTAAATTGACTGTAAAGCTGTTTCTTGATATTAAACTCCTTCAAATTTTTAACTTTTCTGGGCGAGTAATATATCATTGAAATCGGAAAAATTCGTAGATGCTGATAATACTTTTTTTTAAATCGCTAGTTGAAAAATTAAAAATGTTTAAATTTCCGTACTTACCATGCATGTGGACAAAAGACCCTTGCTGGAGTAAGCTCACTCACATGAATAGACCGAAAAGTAGTAGAAAAAATGTAATCGGATGGTGCCTATACATACCTGAAAATTAAGCAACAAGTTTGCCGACTTGAAATGATTTTAAATAATTTAAAATAAAATGTATATTTTGCAGATTCCAATAAAAAATTTAGAAGCTTTTTAGAAGTTATTAAAAGTAAATTATTGTTTGAAAATACGAATCCGCCTACATATTGGGCGATTGAAATATATCTATTTTTTTTAAAAACTCAAAAATTTCTGGAGAGAATTTTCAAATAAAATTTTGGAAAAAGATCTGCATCCTTTGATCATTTAGATATTAAATTGGTTTTTATTATGATTAAATAATTGAAACCTCGGCGTACAATCGCACATTAACGTTGGATCAATAAAAAACTGCCTTATCGGTATTTTTGTTCAAACAAAGACAGAAAATCCTTGCAAAGAAATCTCTTGTCTTGCTGTGACAACAGTTTAAAATAAACTGTTTTATCAAACGTTATATCTCTACAGAATAATTCGACTTTTTATGCAATCTTTTAATTTATAAAAAGTGAACAACTTAACTTGCGTAGCTTTGAATTGTGTTTAATTTATATACCTTCAAGTACTGATTTTAAATTGCAAACATTTTATTTTATTCAAAATTAATTAAGGAGGTTGGCTGCAAAACTGCATTTTCAAAATTCCTTCATTTTTTCATCATTAATGCAGGGTTATTAAAGAAGTCATTTTTTCTTTTGCTGTCGTCGTAATTTTTCTACCATTAACATGAATTTTTTTCCCCATTGAAGGCAAAATTGCAATAAAAACAAAAAATATTAGGACAAAACGTTAAATGAAAATGTGTTTGAAAATTGGAATAATTCTTTTTTTTTTGCAATATCTTTTTATTAAATTTACATTCTCATGTACATAACATTATTTTTTAATGGAAAATGTAAAAGGCTTTTCCATTATTTTTTAATTCTAAAGGAAGTTTTTTAATCTACAGGGTATCCGTTTTCATAAAAGAAAAAAATTTCCCGTTTGTTTCCAGTTCTCAAAAATTGTTGACGGTCAATTGAATTAAAAAATTAAGAGGCTTAAAGCTAAAAAAAGTTTCATTCGATGTAATAAAAACGAAAAATCAGAAAAAATTCCTGATTAATAAAATTTTCTAATTGGAAAATTTCAGAATTATAAAATTCCCGACAGAGAATTGCCGTATTATGAAATGTACAAACTAGAAAATTCCTGAATTTAAACATGAAAATTTTGATTGTAATTAATACTTATTGATTAAAAATAAAATAATCAATTATTTTTATATTTAAAAAAATTTTTCAATGTTTAAAGTTTTCAAAATTATTGTTTGAATTTAAAATAACAATAATTGAAACAAAAAATTTCATTAAAAAACTTGATTATTGTATTTTTAATACATGAAATATATTTATGAAAAATAATTGTTTAGAATTCGGGAATTTTATTCACTAATTTTGAAAATGTGCATATTATTTTTTTAATTCAAAATGCGTTCTGAAGAATGGAGTTTTTATTTCTATTTTAAATGATAAATTTGGAGATAAATTTGCGCTAAATTGAATCCCTCCAAATGTTGTCAACACTATTGTTTGTTTTTTAATTCAAAAATAATTTTAAATAACGTTTAAAAATTTTAAAAAAGGTTTTAAAAACATTTAAAATTTGAATTTTTTATAGGTAAATAATATTTATCCAAAATTTTGTTTCATTGTCAATAATTTTCCAATTCGGGAATTTCATTATTCGCAAATCTTTCAATTGGGAATTATTTTATTATTCAAATCAAAAAATGTTATTATTCGGGAATTTGCCAATTCAGTGATATTATAAGCTGTTCGGGAATTTTTCAATTCGGTAATATTCTAAACTGTTCGGGAGTTTAATTATTCGGAAATATTCTAATTCGAGAATTTTACTAATCGCAATTTTTCCAATATTTGTGAATTTTATTATTCGGGAATTTTGCAAATCGTGAATTTAATCATTCAGGAATTTTCCAATTCTGTAATATATTATAAACTTCTCGGGAATTTTATTCGAAAATTTTCAATTTCCGATTCAATAATATTGTAAACTGTTCGGGGATTTTATTATTCGGAAATTTTCCAATTAGAGAAATTTATTATTATGGAATTTTCCAATTCGTGAATTTTATTATTTGGGAATTTTGCAAATGAGTAATATTATAAACTGCTTGTGAATTTATTCGACAATATTATAAACTGTTCGGGAATTTTATTCTTCGGAATTTTTCGAAATTTTATTAGAGAATTTTCCAATTTGTGAATTGCATTATTCAGTAATTTTCCAATTTGGTGATATTATATACTGTTCGGGAATTTTATTAATCGGAAAATTTCCAATTCGTAAATTTTATTTTGAAGGAATTTTTAAAATCGGTAATAATATGATAAACTGTTCGGGAATATTTCAATTCGGTAATATATTACAAACTGTTCAGGAATTTAATTATTAAGTAATATTATAAAAGTTACTCTCTCTTTCTCTAATAAACTGTTCTAAAATTTTATTATTCAAGAATTTTCGAATTCGTCAATATTATATGTGGCTTAAGTTTGAAACGTTTATAAACGAAATTATAAAATTTCCTAAATTGCTTTTGGTGATTATTTGCACCTGGTGATAGGTAAAACAAAAATTAATTTAATCCCAATAACTCTTAATAGCCGTCTAAGTTTTACACACCTAGAGATTTTGTAAATTATACATAAAATAAAAAACAAAAATTTATTTTCGTTTATAAACGTTGCAAAATTTATCTACGTAATATTATATACATTTTTCAGGAATTTTATTATTCGAGAATTAATATGTTCAATTTATTTTTGATTGATTGTTCAATTATTCTTTATATAGCAAAATTTGTTTCTAACCCTTTTTACACATTCTCTTTAAATTATTTTTTCATAATAAATAATTAACTGCGAGTAATGAAAAATATTTGGCTATTCATCCCAAATTTCGGGACGAAACACTCAGTAAATACTTATTTTTAATTTACCCTCGAGTATGAAGAAAACTTTTTTTGTTATCTTAAAATCTTGCAAAATAATTCAAAACCGCGAAATCTTATTGAAAAAGTTAAAAAAAAGTACGTTTAGTTTCAAATTATAAATTATTTTTCAAATTTTTAAAAACTAAGATATCTTTCAGAATTATTCCTATAAATTCTTTTTATACCAAATTTAAAAAGCCCTACAATTCTCTATATCTTATGAAAAGTATTCTTAAAATAATTTTTGAAATTGCAAATCTTAATTTTCTCTTAAAATTTAACTATATCTGGGTGAAAATCAATGTCTTTGCCAAAAATTCATATTTTCGGGTTGAAAGTTTGATTTTATTGGTTGAGAATTAATTAATTTCAAACTTAAAATGTGACTATTCATTTTTGGTTGAACATTCAACCATTTCTTTGAAAATGTATAACTAATCCTTGGGGTAGAAAATTAACTTCTTTGTTAAAAATTGAACAGTTTTGTACAGAAATAGTTTAATTTGTTGCGGAAATTTGTCTCGTAGAAAATTCGTTTTTTTATGTTCAATATTAATTGTATAAACACAAAACCTATTTCGTTTTTTTGAAAATGTAACTATGCTGCTACATTTTTTGGTCGAAAATTCTACTCACTAAAAAAAAGTAAAAAATTGGGAACGGAGGTTAGTGACAGGTTTTAGTTGAACTATTAGTGTTATTTAAAGTGCATGTGAAAATCTTTCCACTTAAATGTCGTTTACCTTGCAGCACTGCATTACTTTAAAATAAAGTGCCACCTCAGCTAGTATTTTTTTATTGGCATTAAGCAATCTCCTATAAAGCGAAAGGAAAACTAGGCATCATCTCATGTCGAAAGACAAATACGAATAATGAAATGTTTGCTAAAACTGTATCAGTTAAAAATATATTAAATTCTTTCGTAACTGATTATACTTAGTGAATCAATTGTAGAAGGCTCACATATAATTAAATACAATAATTATTCGATCCTAATGATTGTGAAATAATTCATTTATGCTCGAAGTGCCTCTTTTCAATATCAAATAACGAGTGAATATAATATAAGGAACGCTATCACAATACATCTGCTGACTCATTTCCTGTACATTCTAGAACCATCTGTCCAGGCTCTGTAAGGTTAGACTGGTTATGGGTTAGGGAGTTCCGAATTTTAACGACACCCGATGTAAAGATTAGACGCCATGTTGAGGACCCGAACCCATGAACTAATGCTAGCATCAAAATTCAGAAATAAGAGATTAAAAAAACTTTGTCCAAAAAGATCATAGACTAGGATCAAATATGTGTGCAATTGAATAGATGACTAGTGTAAGTCTATGAATGTGCTGTTATGAAAGTGGAGGAGCTAAAATACGCCGAAGGGCTATTTTTACAATTACTAAAAAAATATGGATTACCAACAAGAGATGAAAGACTTGTCCGTATACTAATAATTAGTCTGCCCCGTGCACATACTAATTAGCGTACACGCATGGTGTTAAAAACAGATAAAATTGCCAACCGGAAGCGAGAATAAAACTTAATGTTAACGAGGGCTCCGACCGGAAAAATCAATAAGAAGCGATGCTACCTCATGCAATTATCAAAAAAGACGCACATGTATAAAAAAACCAGAGCAATCCAACGTGAAAATATTTGGTGGCCCTGAAAAGGGCCGATTGTATTTAGTAGATGGTAGACAAAATGTCAAATTTAACCTCCAAAACCGTAAAGAGTTCTGCCTTGGCGTTTCAAGGCATAAACGACGTCCATGGCTGTGACGGTCTTCCTTTTGGCGTGCTCAGTATAGGTAACAGCATCTCGGATAACATTTTCAAGAAACACCTTCAACACGCCACGAGTTTCTTCGTAGATCAAGCCAGAAATACGCTTTACGCCTCCACGACGGGCAAGACGACGAATTGCAGGCTTCGTGATTCCCTGGATGTTATCACGAAGAACTTTACGATGCCGCTTTGCTCCTCCTTTTCCAAGTCCTTTACCTCCCTTTCCACGACCTGTCATTTTAGCAGCAAGTACTACGTTCAGTCACAAGCAGAAGAAAACGATGAATGAATGAAATCGCGGTTTTGGCGCTGGTTTTATCCATGCTGAAAGTCTTAACTCCCTCTGCGTCGCCAATAACCAATGAGCGTGCGTCCCTTCTTAGTCACCATGAGCCAATAAGCGGTAGCCTGTAAACTGTATAAAACACCATAGCGACAAATTTTTTTCATCATTCTGGTTCGCTCGTTCCGCGTTAACAGAAACGAACTTCTCATCAATTTGAAATGGCTCGAACCAAGCAGACCGCTCGTAAATCTACTGGTGGTAAGGCGCCAAGGAAGCAATTGGCTACCAAGGCTGCAAGAAAGAGTGCTCCCGCCACCGGAGGAGTAAAGAAGCCTCATCGTTATAGGCCTGGAACCGTCGCTCTTCGTGAAATCCGTCGTTATCAGAAAAGCACTGAGCTTTTAATCCGCAAACTTCCTTTCCAACGTCTGGTTCGTGAAATTGCTCAAGATTTCAAAACTGATCTTCGTTTCCAGAGTTCTGCCGTTATGGCTCTCCAGGAAGCCAGCGAAGCTTACTTGGTTGGTCTCTTTGAAGACACTAACTTGTGCGCCATTCATGCCAAACGTGTCACCATCATGCCTAAGGACATCCAGTTGGCTCGCCGTATTCGAGGAGAACGTGCTTAATTTTTAACTTCAAATTCTTCAAAACAATCGGCCCTTTTCAGGGCCAACATATTTTTTAACGACGGAATTTCTTATTGTTCTACTACATGTTCAGTTGGCTTATATGTTTATTATGCGTTAATTTTCTTCCCAATTGATTTTCAAATATTCCTTGCCCAAACGGCATTTTAAATTTACCCCATATACTCTGAGTATAATATTGAATAGTTACGTGTGCAGTTGACAAAATTGTCGACTAAAGTAGGATTTTTATTAGAAGAGGTCGTTTTCTTTGACTATCGCAAATTTTTTTACAATCATAAAATGTCATATAAATAAAAAGTTAAACTTCACGTACCAAAAAAATAAGGAAGGAAAGAAGATAAACAAGGCAACCTCACAATCCCTTTAATGTGCATGCTTGTTTTCTTTATTTTGCCCTTCGTTATTTCTGAATTTTGTTATTCATAAAAATATATTTGTCAATATTTTGAGGTTAATTCAACAAAGATTGTCCAAATGACGAAATTTAATTTAGATTGTGTCAAAATATAAATTCAATAACAAAATTATTATGAATTGAAAAAATTTTTTATTTCAAATTGGATAAGCACGAAATTACAATTT
>NC_046661.1:97073111-97075951 GCF_010883055.1 Belonocnema kinseyi
TACGTACATGGTTTTCAATAGAGGAACACTTGTAAACCAATTATCGCACGTAACCGACCGATCAGTACCGTGAATTGGCTCGGTAACTTTTCGAAAAAAAAATTCCCCTGATGACTCAGTTTTCGGGTGACCAGTCTTCCCCAAATAAGAAATGCCATTTACTAAATAGTACGTCTGAGCATCATTCAGAGTAATTATTTTTAAACCATATCTGTCTGGCTTGGACTTTATATAAATGCGAAATAGACAGCGACCGCGGAACGATAAAAGCTGCTCATCTACCGTCATCGTATTACTGGGCTCATAGTAATGTTCACAATTTTTGATCAACATTTCCCACAACTCTCTAATAGCTGAGAATCTATCATTTTTCGATCGATTTTCTTTCACATCGAAACGTAAAGTTGATGCTAAAAATTCAAACCGATTTTTCGGCATAGTGCAGCGATAGAAAGTGTTGCCATTCTCTTTAGCCCATAATTCTTTTATGCTTACATGACAGGCCTTCCACATTCCCGAATAGTACAACAGTCCTATGAACGCATTCATTTCTACCAAGTCAGTTTCATAATGAAACGTTTGCATTCCTTTGCCTTCTGTCATCATTTGTGCACATACGTGTTGAATTTGCTTGTTGGTGTACTCTACGATTTTATTTCGGATTTCTTAATTGAAAAGTAGCTCCCAAAATTCAGCAACGTTTTTACAGTTTTCAGCTCCGGTTCTAGGCCCAGGGTTTCTCTCTTCTGTCGACATTCGATCTGCAAAATTTCGAAAATAAAAGAAAAATTAATGAATTATTGCTCAAGAAGAAATAGTAAAAACCGAGTGAGCACCGTAATTTATAGAGTAAATAGAAGGAATCTATGTTTATAAAACGTATTTTACGACTAACCTGATACTCTTGTGCGCGGCTTAGTGCTCCACTTTGTCCCATTTTTACTGCGTAATGTTGTTGTTGGTCGGCCTCTAGCTTGTTCACGCTGCTCCAGAATTCTTTGATTCAAAGTCACATTCTCTAAATCTTCATCTTCACTTGGCTCTGACTCTGAACTGAACTCTGATTGTTCTGAAACATTGTCTCCTTCATCTTCGGATTGCTCGCCGCCAAATGTTTCTCTATCATCGGGCATCAGCTCATTGTCAATTCTTGATCGTAGATTATACGCCATTATGCTTTATAATAACCTCACTAGTGTTAATACACTCACACACGGAATACAAAACACGTATTTGAATGTTTTAAAGGATATTTGAAGTATTCACATAAATTTACGCTGACACCCAAAAAGTACTCGAGTCGACGCGCACCACACACCTGTGACAATTTGACTTGAGCGATGTGGCGAATGCCGCTGAGCATGCGACTGCGAGATGCTCCGTGGCGGGACTGCCTTCAACCTACAGTCTGAATATCAAACTATAGTTTCAGAATGTCGGGTGAGCCAATTTATCAATTCCCTTGAAGGTATACGCGACCAAACTCAAGGTACGGGTCAATTTGACCCAGAAGTGGGAGCGAAGGTTAATAGCGGCTAGGCGACTCGCGCGCGGGCTGTAGCGAGAGTCTCAGATCCGATTCATAATGCAGTTCACCGGCGCCAAAAGTAAAAACTAATCAAGTAATCAGGTAGTATCAATGTATTATGCATAAATAAATAATAGTGCATAATGTAAAATAATTTATTAATTTAATATTATGTACAATAGCATGGTTCCCTTTTTGAGACAAATCTAACAAAATCATATAATCTCTGAAAATTCGCAGAATTTAATAATCATTTAAAAATATATTAACGTATTTAATGTGAATATTATGCTTTCTGAACTTATGATTACTAATGAGATCCTTGTTCGCTTTGATATATACATTCCGTTTATGGAAAAAACAAAATAATTATTTTTTATTCAGAACAGCTATCATCGTCGGAAGTCATATTTAGAGCCTTACTGTCACAAGGTTTAGTTTCAATTAAAGAAAAAAAATTGTTCAAGAATACGCGTCCTTTTTCTGTTAGATAAACCATTAAACTTTTAACGTCTTTTATTTTAGCTATACTGATACCTACTTGAGGTGGAGGTAACTTAGGAAGAGTTGCAAGTTCAATAGCTAAATTTACTTCATAAGCAGAAGGATTTTCTTTATTATAATTTTGAAAAACATGGATTTTTCCGCTTGGATGATACTGAATGACATTTGATTCACTAATTTTCATTCATTTGGGTTGTTGCAAGTTATCCCTCAATAATGTATCAAAATCTTGTCAAATTTCTGTTGCAGATTTAATTATAGTAAAAGGAGGATTACGAGCACTAAGAATTAGATTATAATAATCATTGAACGTTTCAATTCTCTCCATTTTTTTCTTCTTCTGAGCGTACTCAGATAACAAAATGCGCGCACAGTGCGAGCGTTATCGCTCGCACGCGTGCGGATTATTGTAGGTAATAGTAATTACTTAAGTGCGGCCTACATCCGCATTTGGCACAGGAAAATTAATAAGTTACTCACATGTAACTATACTAGTAATTTTATTGCAACTTAATAGTACATTGCGCGTACTAAGAAACAAGTAGAGTAGGAAGGCCAAACATGGCCGGAGACCGACTTAGTCGAGCTCAGATTGAGCAATGCTGGAGAGTCGACTTCCGACTTGCGTGCCTCGCCAGGTCGACCACGGTTCGTGACTATATAGATGCGAGGGTCGCTCGCTAAATCCACTCCCCTGAGTGGCGCCGTGGGGGTACCAAGACCCTACAGTACTCCCCCCCGAGTGACGTTACAGCCGGAACGACTTATCGTGTTTTTCGAAGGGTAGCAATAAAAAAATTTATGACAT
>NC_046661.1:97076051-97091929 GCF_010883055.1 Belonocnema kinseyi
TTTTACAATAAGACGAAAGGTGGTACCGACACTTTCGATAAACTTTGTCATGCGTACACTACAGCCCGAGCAACAAATCGCTGGCCGATGAGGTTTTTCTTTTGTATGCTCGATCAAGCTTCCGTGAATGCTAGGATTCTAGAAACTTGCAAAAATCCTCGAGCAGATGCAACAGTGAACAAATCTCCTCAAGTCACTATGAAGTCTCTTATATTTCATCTTATAACTCCGTATATGCGGCAAAGATTGGAAATCAACACGCTGCGCATCGATTTACGCAGGGGCATTGGGATGATTCTTGGACTTTCACCAGATGATATGCTCGAAGAAGAGAGGCCAAAATTACTCAAGAGAGCTCGCTGTGCCAGCTGCCCATCCTCGAAGGATAAGAAGACACAAATGCAATACCCATCGTGCAAGCGCCCAATGTGCGATGACCATCGCATCTACCTGTGCAACGAGGCTGCGATTAGAATATTTTAGTGCCGCAAAATGTATAAAATTATGTAAGATGATATTAATTATAAAGTATTTTTTTACAAAACATTTAGAATATGTCTGAAAATGAATAATAAGGTTTTTTCTTGTCAATAATGAAGCTTTTTTTGCAGTTTCATCCAGAAATACGCTGTTTTGGTTGCCCGGAAAATAACTTCCTTCACTTTGCCAAATAAATACCTTTTTTGGAAGATCCATCAATGAACTATTTTTTTTATGATTTTAATACATTTGAACAATCAACGCCTAAATTTTTAGCTAAAAATATTTAAAATTACAAAATTTTCGATTTTTATACCAAAATACGTTGTTTTTTCCAAAATTTTTTTTGGCGAATTTTTTTTGTGATTAAATATTTTTTTCGGTATTTTTTTTGATACCATCAAATTCTGCAATAAATCTAGCATATCGGTGATTTTTTTCGAATGAATTGGTTAAGCCGTTGAGAATGATGCCCGATCAAAAATGTGGTCGGGTCAATTTGACCCGATGTAGGGAATTCGATTGAAAAAATAGGTGGTGGGAGGGAAGGTTAACTTAAGACTTAAGACGTTGATAATTTCTGGAATATCAATTCGATTGGGCTAAAATTTTCCAGAAAACTTCTTTGTACTGTTGTTAACAACTTTCTCTCTGAAAGTTTTTCGTTGCTCAAAATTCGCTCGATAAGCGAAACGCTGGAAGTTAGAGAAGTCCGAGAAGCGCCACGCATCAGAAATAAATTAACAACAATTTTTTTTAAATGAATTTTAAAATTCATTTTGCTCTATCAGTCTAAGGGCGTTTCGAATTACATTCCTTGAAAAATCTTTAAAACTGACTGACTGAGCACAAGTAGAAGTGAAAAACGAATTAAAATTGATTTTTCCCGAAAAGCCAGTTTTTTGGCTATAATTGGAAAAATAAAAAAGCTACAACTTTTTTCCTAAGGGAAAAAAGATGCGAAATGAAATTCTACATCTAGGTATAGTAAAAAATATATTTCAATTTCAAAGATTTAACTAATAGCTGCTCTTACTAAAAAATTTGACCTATATTTGAAAGAAATGTTTGACCATTGTTAAAATTCTAAAGAGGTAGAAAGTGACATTGTACACGAGAAAAAAATTCTGTTCCAAAATGTCTTTAAAAGTAAAATCTATATGAGATTTAAAACTGTCTTCCATATTTTGATAAGAAAAACCAATAGGAGATCCACAATTACAATTGATTAAATTTGTGAAAGAAATACTATTTCACCAGGCCTAGTTTCTTTATAATTCACAATTTACATTATTTCTTAATTTTCGATTAGTTCTCTGTTTTCCAAAGTCTGAAACATGGGCTAAAATTGGTCGTTTTGTCACTCGATCCAAAACTGTCACGAAAAATTCATCCCAGAAATAATTGTTCGAAAGCCCTAATCATTCCTTATCGCTTTCTGCACAATGGAACACGTTTCTAATTTAATTTTTTGCTTCAGAGACTATATGAAATCATCAAGTATATCGTTACGTGATTTTTTTAAAAACTTTTGGAATTTTATTCCACAAACTAGGAATGCATTCTTACGTAGAAAAAAAAAGCAAACGACGTTCAAAAGTTGATCGAGTGGTAATTTTTCCTTCTCGATCTAGTTTCTGAATATATTTTGTCTACTGTACCATAGTGAGACCAAAATAAATCAACGATGGTAATTTGATCAAAGCGAAAAATGCGGGAATTTTTACCACACGTGCGACGGAGATTCATTTCGGATTGGAAGTCCATCTTGTTTTCTGCCGGTCTTCATTTTGTTGATCTGTAATAATTTATAAACTTTCACAGTTTTTTGAAGAAACTGAACTTTTGGATCCGTTAATTTTACAAATAAATTTCAAATCCTGGGAAAATAATTCCCTGACTATTCTATGGTTTTTTCCATGGATCTAAAGTTTTTTCCATGTACAATTTTTCATAGCATGGAATTATTAAAATATTACAAAAGAATCTAATTCACACAAAAAATATTAACTTTCGACCAAGAAGACGATTTAAAAAAACATTAATTCTCAATTAAAAGGTGGATGTTTTAACGAAAAAAAAAATTCATTTTGGAACAAATAGCTGAATTTTCAAGTAAAGAAGATTAGTTTTCAACAAAAAATGGAATTGTTATGTTTACAGTTTAAAAAAATTAATTTTACACAAACAAACATATTATTTGAACAACAAATTTAATTGAGCTCTCAATCAAGAAGTTTTATTTTCAACCAAAAAAAAGTGAATTTTTCACTAAAATGATAAATGTTTAGCTAGAATACTTGAATTTTTTAAGCAAGAAAAATGTTCTAACCACAAAGAAGATTTTTCAATAAAATACGTGATTTTTCAACGAACTATTGCAATTATCGACTACAAAAAGACAAATTTTCAACCAAATTGTTGAATTTTAACCTTTAAGATAAATTGTCAACCAACAATTTAATAGAGCAATTTTCAGTTAAAAATTAATGCTTAACCAAAGAAATAAATGTTTAACTAAAAGAATATACTTTTCAATTGGAATAGTTGCATTTTCCGGTAGAAAAAATAATAATTTGCAACAAAAACAAAACTAATTTTCAGAAATATAGTTATATTTTTCAATGAAGTGATGAATTTTCAACTAAAATGATTAATCTTAGACTAGAATCATTAAATTTCAAGCAAAAAGATTAATTTCCAACCCAGAAGATTAATTTCTACCAGAAAGTGAGAAAAATGTTAAATAAAAAAGCTAATTTTTCAACCAAATATTAAATAGTTACAGTATCAGTCAAAAATAATAATTTTTAACAACAAAAAAACAAACGAATTTTCAACGAAATATTTAAAGTTGCAAATGGAATAATTAAATTTTCTGTAAAAAATTGATTTGCAGCCAAACAAAAAACAAATTTTCAATAACATATCTAATTTTTCAACCAAGGAGATGAATTTTCAATTAAAATTAAGAATTTTGAAGAAATTCTCATCCAAATAACTAAATATTCATTCAGAAAAGAATGAACAAAAGAAAACCATATACTTGAATTTTCATTTAAAGCCATTGATTTTAAACCAACGAAAAAACTTATTTTCGACAAAATAGTTCAATGCAGTAATATGAAGGTACTTTTACAAATGAAAAATTATTGTTATTCAATTCAATATTGCAATTTGAAAAGAATTAAGCATACTCTCGAAAAAAAAACCCTGTCTTTACACATAAATGTGCTCTACACATAAATGAATATTTTTTACCTCTTATTATTGAAAAGTCTATATTTCTCAATTGCGCAATCTGGCTTCTGCTTTAAAACCTGAAAACAAAATAAAAAGAAAACAAAACGTTAAAAAGTTTCAAAATTGTCATTTCTTAAAGAGATTCTTGAAATCAAAAACTTAAAATCAAAAATAAGCATTAATTTATTAATATACAGTATGGCTACTGGTCCAGAAAACGGGAAATAGTCGGGAACATTTATAATCCTTAGTTGAGTAGAAAATTTGTAATATTTACTGAAGCCTTTTAAAATTCAATAATTTTTTATAAAAATAATCAAAATGGTCTAAATTAAAATTTCTCAAAATTTTATAATAATTGGTCAAATGGATCATTTCGAATCTACAGTATTTTAAATTCAAATATTCTAACTTTTACCCTCCAAAATATTCAAAAATGTATTTTAAATTTAAAGCATTAATATTTGAAATTTTCGCGAATTAAATCCTTGTAAATTCAACAAAATCAAATTCAAATATTAACAATTGCACAGTTTCAAATTTAAAATCTTAATTAAGCAATTTTAGGTTTTAGAATTGTTCCGCAATAAATTCCCAAAGTTGTAGAATTTCTTTCAATAACCAGGAATATTGAAAATCGGAAATAAACGGGGATTTTTTCCCGAGTCTTGATTGGCCACCCTGAATATAGATCTGAATCCTATTTAGAAAATATGTCTTCTGTTTAATTAATTAACACAGAATTCACAGTAAAAAACACTGGTTTTATTTCAACAAATTTATTATTTGAAATAATTTTACATATATGTACATAAAGGACCAAATATTTCAGAATATTCCAATGATTGTTATTTCGAACTTCCTAAAAATAGAAACAATATTTACAAATCCGAATTAGAACCTGAATAAGCAGCTTTTACAATACGTTGCTTTCAATCTCGATCTTTCTTCTTCTTCAAGTTCAATTTCGTCCAAAAGTCTGCTTAGTAACACAATTTGACGATCAGTTAAAATTAAAAAAATCCGAGAATTTCCCAGATAAGCCCATAAAACGTTATTCAATCTCGCACAGCGTTCTCCATGAAATTCCTCACCATTAATAATAAACTTCAGACTCTCAGTATCCTCTATTAGCAGCAGTTTTGACAAAATCTCGTTAAACTTAACATTCCACGAATCATCATCCAAAAATTTAGCCCAATCGGGAATTCGTTTCCAAGTTTCAAGGAAAAAATTCTGATAAACACTATTTTCAACAGTGCCATTCAACTCAAATTCGTGGTGCATCAATTCCACAATTCTATCAAACAATCGCAAAAAATCAAATCTGTACTCATCGCCATAATAAACCAAAGGTGGATACAATTCACATATTTTATCTAAAAGGGGCAAGAAAAATTCATCCCAGGGATGATTACTCAACAAAACTGAAAGTCCAAAAGATTCTTCCATCGAAAATTCAAAGCTTTCTCTCATCAACATTTTAGTGACCAGAAAAATAATTGTGTCTGTATACTCGGGTAGAAATTGCTTTCGATAGAGGTATCTTACGTAATTCAATATCCTCTTGCCAAATTCATCGTCTAATCTATTCCAAAAATATTGCACTGCAAATTCCTGACCCTTAATTAATGATAACTCAAACATGTTTTCCTCAAAACCATCCGCATAAGGATTACGACTCACAAACATGCCGAGGAGGAAAGATAAATGATAGGATTCAAATCCTTCAGTGTTTCCAACGACTGGCAGATTTCGAGATGCTTCTCCAATTTCTTCCTTTACTTTAACCGCCGAAGTTTCAAAATACTTGTTCGTATTGTCCTCCAGGATATTTTTCCAATAAGCAATGTGACTAAATTTTTCCATTTTGTATATGAAATTTGAATAAAATTCATTTTTTCTAACAATTTCGGGAATTTCACTCCACAAACTAGGAACGGAATCTTTCAGATAGAAGAAACAGGCAATGTTGAAGAGCTGAGTTGTTTCTAATCTTTTCTTCTCAACCCAGTTTTTGAATATCTTGATTTTGTCCAAAGACCCATATTGGGTCCAGGATAAATCTTCGATGCAAACTGAATCCAAAAATAGTACCTTTGTGATGTACTTTATCCAGGAATATATTTTCAGTCCCATGGATCTCGTAATGTGTCTTAATTTGTTGCTGAATTTGTTTGGTAGTGGCAAATTGTTGATATGACTCAATACATCTTTCAATAGTTTATTCCAATGAAGAATATTTTGTTCTTCCACAATTTCCGAGTTTTTGTAGGTTTTTTGTAAAAATAATTCGATCTTTTGCTTTACGTCTTTATTTTCCCAGAGAGAGGAGGCGACTTTGACAAGGCAGATCTTCTGGAGATTTATTTCGAATTTAAAGTCCATCTTGTTAGCTTCTTCCACTTTTAATTTTTTACCTAGAATTGGATAAAGTTCCATGGATACGAAAAAAAAAATTTCTACGGATCAATTAATTCTGAAGAATTTTTTCATAGGAAAAGTTTTGCACGAAACATGAAAAATTATAAATAAAAAAGCAAAGAAAAATCGTGTAAAAAAGGCAGTATTCACGACTTTTGGAAATTTTAAAAATAATTTTTTTTAATCCCTACTGGCACGTTTCCTAGATTCAAAATGATTTAAAAAAAAAATTTTTAATTCTAATTTTATACAGAGTTTTTCAAAACAAAAAATTTCACATACAAAGAAAATTTTTTTATTGCTCTTGGATGACAACCTAATATATGAAACATTGTTTTGAAAAATATTTGAATTTAAACTGAAACCCTAAATGCGACAGTAAATTAATTCAAATTGAGTGTATCTAAAATTTAAGAGTTGTTTAGAATTTGAACATTGAAAGTTTAAAGACAATAAAAAAATAAAATATTAAATTTTACCTTGCTACTTTCGATTTTTTTCGTCAATACGATGAGTGGAGTCTTTTTTGAAAACCAGACCATTAAACTGAAAACAAAAAACGAAAAAAAAAATATTTTAAGAACTCATTCATGAGCATTTGACATTTTCCCTAATCATTTTTTAAATCTTAAAATAAAAAAAAATCAATGTCAGACGTTTTAAAATTCAAATTCAATTTGGAATGCTTGTAACTTGCAAGTTTTTTAATTTAAATTTTTATTTACCTTTCTTGTGTATTTTTGAATCGCTCGAATTTTTAGTTGTTCAATATTGCAAATATTAAGCTGCATTTTTACAAATTCTATGTAAAATAAAATATTTTTTGCTTCATTGGGATTTTTCAAATTTTAAAAGTTCCAAATAGATAAAAAATCTAAGTGTATTCACAAAAATTCAATTGAATTAGGTAGAATTGAAACAGAAAATAGTTGAAACAAAAAATAAATAAAGGGAATCCAAAGAATTATATAAAATGTAATTGAATACAAATTTTAAAACTTTCAAATATATAAGAGTGAAAGTGAATTCACAAAAATTCAATTGAATTCAGTGGAATTAAAACAAATTTAGAATACTCTGAAGGAATTCGAAAAAACTCAAAAGAACTCAAAAAAATCTAATTGTTCAAACGAATTTAAAGAGTCCAAAAAATGCAAATGACACCAAAAGAAAAAAAAATAACTTTCAGCCAGTAGAATTAAAATGAATTCAGAATTATTCACAGAAAATCTAAATAGAATTCCGAAAATATAAGATTTAAAAAATTTAGGTGAATTCGCAAAAGTTTAAAAGAATTCGCAATAATCCAACGATTTATAAAGATACAATATAATTGAATAGAATTTAAATTAATCTAGAAGAATTCACAAAAATTAAAAAGAAGAATAAAGGGTATCCAAAGAATGATCTAGAATTTAAATGAATTCCATAGAACTCTAATGAATGTAGAAGAATCGAAAGTTAGTAAAATTGAAATCAATACAGAAGAATCCAACAATTTTCAAGGAAAATTGACAAAATTCCAAAAAGGTTTCAAAGGAATCCAAAGAACTAACAAAAATTAATTTAAACTCACTAAATAAATATAAATTTTCAACCAGAAAAAGAATATTTAAATTTTCACTTAAAAAACGAATTTTTAACCACACAAAAAAACGAATTTTCAACAAGAGTTAAATTTTCAATCAAAGTGATTAATTTTTAACTAAAATAATGAATCTTTAACTAGAACTGTTCAATCTTAAACAAAAAAGATGAAATTTCAACAAAGTACTATATGAATTTTCAAAGAGAAAAGATAAATTTTCAACAAAGCATTGAATAAATAAATTTTAAGATTAAAGAATTAATTTTAAGTAAAATTATTAATATAAATACTATATTGAATTCAATTTAAAACGCTTCAAATTCCTAACTTTTTAAGTAAAAATATTCCATTTTTAACAAGATAGATTTATTATATCCAAACAGATGCATTTTCTACTAAAAAAGATAAATTTTCAAACCAAGAAAGGAATAGTCAAATCTTCAGTTTAAAACTTAAATTTTCAATCAAAGGGATGAATTTTTAACTAAAATGATCAATCTTTAACTAGAACAGTTGAATTTTAAACCAAAAAGTTGAATTTTCAACCAACAAGAAGATTAATTTTCGACCAAAAAAACGAAGTTTCAACAAAGTACTACGATATGAATTTTCAACGAAGAAAGCATAAATTTTCAACAACCCATTGAATAAATTAATTTTTGGTTTAAAAAATTAACTTTCAAAGAAAGAGGAATTTCAACTAAAATAATGGAATATTTAACTGGATTAATTCAATTTTTAGTTTAAAAAATTAACTTTCAACTAAACTTATGAATCTTTAACTGAAATAATTGAATTTTCAACCAAGCATTGAATAGACCAATTTTTAGTTTGAAAAATTAATTTTCAATGAAAGAGATGAATTTTTAGCTAAAATAATTGAATATTTAACTAAATTAGATCAATTTTAAGTTATAAAAAATTAATTTGCAAATAAATAGATGAATTTTCAACTAAAATGGTACATCTTAACTGGAATAATTAAATGTTCAACTAACAGAAACAAGACATTTTCCACAAAATATTTAAATTTTCAAGAATTTAATTTAATAGAATTTAAATTAATATAGTAGAATTCAAGTGAATTTGAAAAATGCACACTATTAAAAAAATCCAAGTAAATCCACAAAAATTCAAAAATTAAATAAATAGAACCCAAAGATTTATCAAAAATATAATTTAATTCCATAGAACTGAAATGAATGTAGAAGAATCAAAAGTTGGTAAAATTGAAATCAGTGCAGAAAAGTCCAAAGAATTTCTAGTAAATTTGCCGAAATTCAAAAAAAAATTCCAACAATTCCAAAGAATTAACAAAAATTTAATTAAATTCAGTAGAATTAAAATAATTTTTAGGAAATAAAATTCTTCAAACCATAATTCATCTTTAAAAAAGACATAATTTCATCACAGGATTATTTTTATTATTTGTAATATGTATATAGAATTTCTATAAAGACCAAAAATATTTAAATATCCTATTGGAATTGATACAAAATGAGCAATATAAAAATTCTGTTCTTAATTTTAAATAGTCAACCAACAGAAACAAGAAATTTTCCTCAAAATATTTAAATGCTCAACCATTTAATTTAATATAATTTAAATTAATCTACAAGAATTTAAGAGAAAACTAAAAATCCACAATATTTTTAAAAAATTCAGGTAAATACAAATAAATAAATAAAATAAAGGTAATCCAAAGAATTTAAAAATATCCAAAGAATTAACAAAACTTTAATTAAATTCAGTAGAATTGAAATAAATTTTAGGAAATAAAATTCTAAAACTATAATTAATCTTAAAAAAAAGACATAATTTCTTCATAGGATTATTTTTATTATTTCTAATATGTATATGAAATTTATATAAAGACCAAAAATATTAAAATATCGTATCAGAATTTATATGAAATGAGTAATTTAAAAATTATATTCTTAATTTTTAATTTATAACCGACAAAAACAAGAAATTTTCAACAAATTGCTTCAATTTTCAACAATTTAATTTGATATAATTTATCTATATAATTTATGTAGAAAAAATCAAGTGAATTCAGAAAATGTGCAATATTTTCAAGTAAATTCACAAAAATAAAAAATAAAATAAATGAAATCCAAAGATTTATCAAAAATTTTAATGGATTTCGTAGAACTAGAATGAATATAGAAGAATCAAAAGTTAGTACAATTGAAATCAGCACAGAAGAATCCAAAGAATTTCAAGTAATTTTTCAGAATTTGAAAACAGAATTCAAAAGAATCCAAAGAATTAACAAAAATTCTATTAAATTTAGTAGAACTGAAATAAATTTTAGAAAATAAAATTCTTCAAGCTATAATTCATTAAAAAAAGACATAATTTCTTCATAGAATTATTTTTATTATTTTTTATATATATATATATATATATTTCTATAAAGACCAAAAATATTTAAATGTTCAATCTTTTAATTCAGTAGAATTTAAATTAATCAAGAGGAATTGAAGTGAATTAAAAAAATCCAGGTAAATCCAAATAAATAAAATCATAAAATAAAGGGAATCCAAAAAATTAAAAGTAAATTTATCGAAATTCGAAAAAGAATTCAAACAAATTCAAAGAATTAATAAAGATTCAATTAAATTCAGTGGAATTGAAATAAATTTTCGGAAATAAAGTTCCTCAAATTATAATTCATCTAGAAAAAAAAGATATTTTCTTCATAGAATTATTTTTATTATTTTTAATATGTATATCTATACAATTTATATACAGACCAGAGATATTTAGATATCCTATTGGAATTGATACAAAAAGAAAATTATATAAAATATAATATGAAAATTATGTTCTTAATTTTAAATATTCAACCAACAAAAACAAGGAATTTCGCAAAAAATATTTAAACGTACGAGAATTTAATAGAATTTAAAATAATCTAGGAGAATTCAAGTGAATTAAAAAAATCCACAATATTTCAAAAAAATCTAGGTAAATTCACAAAAATAAAAAAATAAAATAAAGGGAATCCAAAGAATTTAAAATAAATTTGCCGAAATTCAGAAAAGAATTCAAACAAATCCAAAGAACTAACCAAAAATTCTATTAAATTCAGTATAATTGGGATAAATTTTATGGAATAAAGTTCTTCAAATTATAATTCATCTAAAGAAAAGACATAATTTCTTCATAGAATTATTTTTATTATAATTAATATGTATATACGATTTCACTACAGACCAAAGATATTAAGATATCCTATTGGAATTGATACAAAAAAAATATATAAAATATAATAATATAATATAATTTAAAAAATTATTTTCTTAATTTTTCATTTTCAACCATCAAAAATAAGAAATTTCGCAAAAAATATTTAAACAAAAAAAATAAACGACAATTTAATAGAATTTGAAATAATCTAGGAGAATTCAAGTGAATTAAAAAAACCCACAATATTTAACGAAAATCCAGGTAAATCCACAAAAATAAAAAAATAAAATAAAGGGAATCCAAAGAATTTAAAGTAAATTTAAGGAAATACAAAAAAGAATTCAAACAAATCCAAAGAATTAATAAAAATTAAATTAAATTCAGTAGAATTGAAATAAATTTTGGAAAATATAGTTCTTTAAATTATAATTCATCTAAAACAAAGACCTAATTTCTTCATAGAATTTTTTTTATTATTTTTAATATGTATATAAGATTTCTATACAGACCAAAGATATTTAGATATCCTATTGGAATGAATACAAAAAAAATAATATAAAATATAATTATATAAGTTAATTTAAAAATTATGTTCTTAATTTTAAATTTTCAACCAACAAAAATAAGAAATTTCCCAGAAAATATTTAAATGTATGCCAATTTAATAGAATTTAAAATAACCGAGGAGAATTCAAGTGAATTCAAAAAGTCCACAATATTTTTTTAAAATCCAGTTAAATCCAAAGAATTATCAAAATTTTATTGAGTTGCGTAGACCTAAAATAAATGTAGAAGAATCAAAAGTTAGTAAAATTGAAATCAGTACAGAAGAAGCCAAAGAATTTAAAGTAAATTTGCCGAAATTCAAAAAATAATTCAAAAGAGTCCAAAGAATGAACAAAAATTCAATTAAATTGAGTACAATTAAAATAAATTTTCGGAAATAAGATTCTTCAAACCATAATTTATCTTAAAAAAAAGACATAATTTCTACATAGAATTATTTTCACTATTTTTAATATGTACGAGTATATACAATTTCTATAAAGACCAAAGAATCTGCTTCCTTACAGCTTCTACTGTTTTTTAAATAAAAAAATTATTTTCGCTTTCAAAATAGAAAAGGCTGATTAATTATAAAACTCTTTATTGATTAACAAAAATCGATTGAAAACTTCAAATCTACGGTGTTTCTTTTTTGGAGATTTAGCTTTCAAATAACGAAATAAAATATTGTACAGTCGTGTAAAACGATATTTACGAAATTCCTCAAGATTAATGTTAAGAATGAGTTTCATTCTTGCTAAGTCTTCAAGTAAAAGCAATTTTGCCAAAATATTATTAAACTTATCATTCCAACCGTCACGATTCCAAAACTTGGCTCAATCGGAAATTCTTTTCCAACTTGCATGCAAGAAATTCTGATAAATACTATTTTCTACAGTACCATAGAACTGAAGAATAGCTTCGGAGTATTTTGGCGAAAGTTGACATTCAAATAAGAAATTATTTAACAATTTATCTAGTTTCATTAAATAATTATTGAAATAAATAATTTTGTTCTGAATTTAATTAAATAATTTATTTATTAATTAATAATTGATATACCAAAAATTAATTTTATTCTCAATTAAAGTGCAATATATCACTTTAAACTATTTTCTTGTAATTCAAAGTCAATAAAAATGATTTTATTGTAAAAATTCCGAACATATTATTATTGAAAAATATTGCAAATACATTCCCATTAATGTGTATCATACATTATATGGCCAAATAGTCGAGAAATTTACCGTGACTCTAAGAAAACACCGAAAAATTCGACTTTTTTCGGCTTGCTTTGAACTATTTTGAACCAAAAAGATGCAATTTCAAATAAAAAAGATGAATTTCCAACCAAGAAATGAATAGTTAAATATTCAGTTTAAAAAATTAATTTTCAACCAAAAAAAAAACGATTTTTCAATAAAATAATTAAAATTTCAATCACCGTGATGAATTTTTAATTAAAATTAAACATCTTTAACTAGAACAGTTAAATTTTAAACCAACAAGAAAATTAATCTTCGAGCAAAAAAGATAAAGTTTCAAGAACGTACAATATGAATTTTAAACGAGAAAAGATAAATTTTCAACAAAACATTGAATAAATAAAACCTAAGTTTCAAAACTTAATTTTCGACGAAAGAGATGAATTTTCAACTAAAATAATGGAATATTAAACTGGGTTAGTTCAATTTTTTAGTTTAAAATATTTATTTTCAACTAAAGTGATGAATCTTTAATTGGAATAGTTGAATTTTCAACCAATATTGAATAAATAAATTTTTAGTTAAAAAAATAAATTTACAACATAAGAGATGCAGTTGTAACAAAAAGATGAATTTTCAACTAAAATGACGAATCTAGAACTGGGACAGTTAAATTTTCCACCAAGGAGATTAATTACCACCTAAAAAAGACGAATTTTTAAATAAAAAAGATAAATTTAAATAAAAATGTGAAAATGAAATTTTCAACCAATAAAAACAAAAAATATTTAAATTTTTAACCAAATTGATGAATATTTAATTAAAATTATGAATATTCAACTGGACCAGTTAAATTTTCTTGAAAATAAATACATTTTTAATTGATAAAGATAAACTTTAAACCAAAAGTTAATAGTTAAATTTTTAGTAATTCAAGTAAAGAGATGAATTTCTAATTAAAAAGATGAAAATCTTTTTAACAAAATTTATTTTTATAAAATAATTTAACTTCCAACCAAGTGCTCCAATTTTGATCCAAAAAATATGAATCCTCAACGAAAAATGTACTAGTTTATATTTCAACCAAAAAAGATTTTAATTTTAAGCCGAAAACAGTTGAATTCAACTTCAAAAATACAAATTTTTCATAAAAGTTTAATTTTCAAGCAAAAAGATGAATTTTCAAACGAGAAGATTAACTTTCAACCGAAGAGGATGAATTTTCAACAAAATACATACATTTTCTGCAACATACATGAATTTTCCACAAAATACTTGTATTTTCAACTAAGAGAAATAAATTTTAAACCACAAAATAAAATGGTTGAATTTTAAGGTAAAAAACTTAATTTACAAAAAAATTGTTAACAAAACATTTGAATTTTCTATCTGAAATATTGGTTTTTTTTAAACTTGACTTTATAGTAAAAGTTTAAAGCATGAGAAACGAATTTTCAACAAAAAAACTTGTTTTTTACCCCAAAGGCTTAAAATTTCAACCAAGAACTTTTATAACAAAAAATTTGTCTTTTTAATCTAAAAGGATGAATTTTCTACTTAAAAAATACCAATTTGCAAAGAAACATTCGAATTTGCTATTAAAAAAGATAAATTATAAAAAAATAGTCAAATTTCTAAGAAAATATTAATATTTTTAACAAAATGGTTGAAGTTTTAACCTACGACAGTAATTCTTCAACCAAAGGCTCAAATTTTCTAACAGAAGAGATCAAACTACAACCAAAAACAGTTGCATTTTCAAGCTAATAAGAGGAATCTTTTAGAAGACAGTTGAATTTTGGACCAATAAAAAATAACTTTCAGGGTGGCCATTTTAATCGAAGAAAAAAATTCCCGGTCATTTCACGGTTTTTTCCCGGTTCGCAAACATTTTTCCAATTGAAGCAATAAAGAATAAACAACAAATTAAATTTACACGTATGAAATGACAGGTACTAACGCTTTTCAATTGAAATTTTTCGAATGAAATGCAGATAAACTGCAAAATTTAGAACTTTTATAAATTTTAGAGTTCAAAGATTCAGATTAAATTTCAAAAATATAAATCCACATTAACATTTGCAATACTCTAAATTAAAGAATCAAGCAATGAACTTTAAAATTTTTCAAAATTACATTTTTTAAAGTAATTTTAAGCTAGACAAATTAAAAAATGATAAATAAATTTTTTTAAATTAACAATTTTTTAAATTAGAAGTTAAATTATTTCCATTTTAAGCAGTTTAAGCATCCTTCAAAAACTTAAAAAATGTATTTCAAAACATTGAGAAATCTAGAAGTGGTTTTATATTTTTCTAAATTTAAAATCATTGTTGACATTTTTTCGAAACGTTTAAATATATTTTTTAATGAATTGAATTTTTCCTACAACTTTTAGAAGATCCTGCAAATTAAAAAATATCCTTAAAATTTGAATTTATAAATAACAATAGGAACACTTATTATTTGTAGAGAAAATTAGAATAATCTTAACCCTTAAACGGCCAAAACGCCACTACCGGTACACTGCTTTTCAACGGCCAATAACTAAGACTATTCGACACTGGAAAAAATTGAGGCACATATATTTTCATTACTTAAGATCTCCTCTTTCCGACGGTGCCAATGAAATTTCTCAAAAAATTTTCTTATTATCCCAAAATGCAGTTTAAACAAAAAAAAACGTGATTTTTCGTGTCTATTTTTTTTTGTGAACCATTTTCCAAAGCTTTTAAAGTTTGTAATTAACCTGGAATCTCACTAACGGGTGGAATAAATGTCTAAACTTTGAGAATCTATGGTTCAAAGATCGATTTTTCGTTTTAGTATTTTCAAAATGGCGTCTTAATGGCAAAATTTTTGTGAAAACATTCATGAATTTTTTACAATAAACGATGCGCTTTTCGGAAAAATCATCAAGAATAAAAAGTTCTTGTAATCAGCCAAGGAATACGCCTGAATTTTTTCGAAGCATTTTGAGCAAAATTTTGGATTTTGCATATGAACAATTTTTGCAAAATTCAAAATTATGCTCAAAACGCTCCGAAAAAATTCAGGCGTATTTCTCGGCTGATTACAAGAACTTTTTATTCTTAACAAATTTTCCGAAAAGCGCATAGTTTTTCAATAAAAAATTTTCATAGTTCTAAGCATCGTGTAAGAGTAAAATGATTTACGAATATCTATCGTCCGTCTGC
>NC_046661.1:97092029-97110401 GCF_010883055.1 Belonocnema kinseyi
GTTTTGATTGCGACAAATATTTCCTGCTGATTTCTTTACAGAAATTTCCAGGGCAAACTTTTTCTTCGTTACTCCAGGAAAAAACGTGATTTGGTTCCAATTTTTTTTGAGATGCTGTGTAGTTATGGAAAACAGATCTATATGATGCATTCGGTCTGGAAAATTCCGATCCCGAATTCTCGTCATCTGATGAATCATCTCCATCAGAGCCAGAGTAATCTGGATTAGGTATGATGATACGTTCATCATTTTCATCGGAATCCCATTCCGATTCGGAGTTTGTTGCAATTTTTGAGGCTTTACGCTTTGGAATTTTTTTTTTTATGGGTGTACTCGAAAATTCCCAGGATGACAATGTGGTGAACGTGTGGTTTGATGTCAGAGTGCAATAAAGGTTACGGAATCGTTGGAAATTTATTATTGAAAAACTATGCGCTTTCCGGACAATTTGTCAAGAATAAAAAGTTCTTGTAATCAGCCGAGAAATACGCCTGAATTTTTCCGGAGCGTTTTGAGCAAAATTTTGAATTTTGCAAAAATTGTTCATATGCAAAATCCAAAATTTTGCTCAAAATGCTTCGTAAAAATTCAGGCGTATTCCTTGGCTGATTACAAGAACTTTTTATTCTTGATGATTTATCCGAAAAGCGCATCATTTATTGTAAAAAAATTCATGAATGTTTTCACAAAAATTTTGCCACTAAGACGCCATTTTGAAAATACTAAAACGAAAAATCGATCTTTGAACCATGGATTCTCAAAGTTTAGGCATTTATTCCACCCGTTAGTGAGATTCCAGGTTAATTACAGACTCGAAAAGCTTTGGAAAATGGTTCACAAAAAAAATAGACACGAAAAATCACGTTTTTTTGTTTAAACTGCAATTTGGGATAATAAGAAAATTGTTTGAGAAATTGCATTGGCATCGTCGGAAAGAGGAGATCTTAAGCAATAAAAATATATGTGTCTCAATTTTTTCTAGTGTCTTAGTTATTGGCCGTTGAAAAGCAGTGTACCGGTAGTGGCGTTTTGGCCGTTTAAGAATTAAGATTATTCTAATTTTCTCTACAAATAATAAGTGTTCCTATTGTTATTTATAAATTCAAATTTTAAGGATATTTTTTAATTTGCAGGATTTTCTAAAAGTTGTAGGAAAAATTCAATTCATTAAAAAATATATTTAAACGTTTCGAAAAAATGTCAACAATGATTTTAAATTTAGAAAAATATAAAACCACTTCAAGATTTCTCAATGTTTTGAAATACATTTTTTAAGTTTTTGAAGGATGCTTAAACTGCTTAAAATGGAAATAATTTAACTTCTAATTTAAAAAATTGTTAATTTAAAAAATTTTATTTATCATTTTTTAATTTGTCTAGCTTAAAATTACTTTAAAAAATGTAATTTTGAAAAATTTTAAAGTTCATTGCTTGATTCTTTAATTTAGAGTATTGCAAATGCTAATTTGGATTTATATTTTTGAAATTTAATCTGAATCTTTGAACTCTAAAGTTTATAAAAGTTCTAAATTTTGCAGTTTATCTGCATTTCATTCGAAAAATTTCAATTGAAAAGCGTTAGTACCTGTACCTGAAATGATTTCAAATCATTTACAAGAAGTTTGTGACCCGAAAAAATTGGACTATTCGTAAAGAAATTTTGGTGCAAATACTGAACCAAATTTCCCGGTCTACCCTGAACTTTGCTGCCAAAAGATGAATTTTCATTTCAAAATGACGAATTTTCAACAACATGGCTGAACTGTTAACCAAATAGTTCAATTTCAAAGCCAAAAAGATGATTTTTTAAGAAAATAGTTGAATCTTCAAGATAATAATTATATTTTTAACTAAATAGTAGAATTTTTTCAAAAGATATAAATTCTAGACTAAAAATAGAATCGCAGATTCTTCAATTAAACAAAAATCGGTTTCAATCTTAAAAAATTAATTTCTGTCCATAAGATAACTTTTCTACCGAAAGATGAATTTTCAATCCAAAAGGACGGATTTTCTACCCAAAAAGACAAATTTTCAACAAAACAGTTGGATTCTCGAAAAAAGAGGCCAATTCTGGACCAAAAATATAATAGTAGACCTTTCAAAAAAAAAGTATTAACTTTCAATCAAAAAATAATTTGATTTTCTTATTGAGTTATATTAATTCAGTCCGCATTTAATCGGAAAAACATGAAAAAAGTGAATTTTCTTAAAAACCGGGGAAAACGAGAAAGAACCTTAAATATAATATGATTTTCGATATTTTAATGAAGTTTTATTGCAAAAGTAAACAAAAAATCTAAAAAAATGTCTTGTTTTTAAAAAAATTCCCGGTTTTTCTCGACTTTTTCCTCTTTTTTTAATATTCTGAATTTGTGAATCCTCGATGAGAATAGTATAAAAAATCCGAGCATTTCTGATTATTTTATGCAAGAAAATATTTGTAATCTCATGGACATTGTGATGCGTTTCAGTCCGATTTTGAATGTTCTGGCAACGTTAAATCTTTGATAAGAGATAGTAAATCTTTTAATACTTTATATCAATTTTTCAAATTCTTTTTAACCAAATTTTCGGATTTTTCGTAGATATTTGTAAAAAAAATAAATAAAATTAATTTTTCTCCTTCATTTTCTTATAATTTAATTAATTTTATTTGTTCAATCAGTACTAATCA
This sequence comes from Belonocnema kinseyi, assembly GCF_010883055.1. Lineage (NCBI taxonomy): Eukaryota > Metazoa > Arthropoda > Insecta > Hymenoptera > Cynipidae > Belonocnema > Belonocnema kinseyi. The sequence goes on from NC_046661.1 coordinate 97,094,707, forward strand.
AGAGAAGGAACCTAAAAAGATCTAATAATATAAAACAAAATAAATACACATAGAATGCAAGTACAGAAGAAAATTGAAATTTTCAAATTAGAAACACTTTTCCTTACCTTTTATCTTCCTTTTACTGCCGAATTTTTCCAAATACGTTATTTCTTTATAAATTTTTTAAATAAAATATACGATTAAAACTTCAGAGTACACAACTGAAGTGAATTTCAGATTTACAATTTTTCTATTCGAACTTTCGAATTTCAGTCATTTCCCGACTCGCATACGTTTTTCACAGTCAATGAATTAAATTTTAAACTTTTAAAACTGAACAATTTTAAATGAAATGCAATTAAACTACTACATAAAATTTGTTTAACTTTCATAAATTATAGAGTTTAAAGATTCAGATTTAGTTCCAAAACTATAAATTCACGTTATCATTTTCAATTCCACAAAATGAAGAATCAATCAATGAATTTAACAATTTTCAAAATTATATATTTTTGCAATGTTAAGATAGAAAGATTAAAAATAGAACGATTATATATTTTTGTAAACTTCTTAAATTAAAAGTTGAATTATTTTTGTTTTAAATAGTTTTAAAATCTTTAAAATTCTTCAAAAAACTTGAAACATCTACATGCTGTCTTACAGTTTTTCAAATTATTTTTAATTTTTTTCAGAACAAATTATTTTTTTTTAATAGAACAATTAAATTTATAACGTTCAAAGTTGAGTTTGTTGTTTAGTTTTGAATAATCAATTTATAATTACTGATTTTAAATTAACAGTCATATATTTCTAAATATTAAGTCAATTTTCTTTTACTCAACTAAAATATGTAATGTTTCAAAAATGGAATTTTTTTTTGACTGAAATAATATTTGAATTTTAATAAAAGCCTTTAATTATGAATACATCATTTTCAAGTTATTTAAAAATTAAAAATAGTTTTAAAAGTTTCAATCGGGAGTTTCATTTGTTTAACTAATAAGGCTTACCAATTGAAACAGTTGATTTTTAACGTTAAAATGTTCGATTTTAAACGCTTTCAATTTTCAATTGTTTAACTTTTCGAAACTGCATTTTAAAATTCTTTTAATTAAAATGTACGCTTAAGAATTAAAAATCTAAAATGGAAAATTTGTAAAGTGAAATATTTGCAAATTATGCATTCTAAAAAAATTGATATCATAATTAAAAAAGATGATAATTTAACTAATTATTTTAAAAATTTAGGAACCGATTTTTTTTTCTAAAAAAATGGTAAAATTTTCAATCAAAAAATAAATTCGCTGCCATTTCCCGGGTTTTCGGGTCTAATAAAATTCCCGTTTTCACGCTCAAGCGGCGACACAATATATTATATAATTTCAACTTCTCGAATAGTGACAAGGACTAATTTAATTTCGTATTCGGTACTACAGATACGCCACATTAAATGAAATGATAACATTAAGGTAATTAATTCCTATTAAAAAATGCTATTAGTCAAATTCTTTTAATCAAATTATATGACCACATAGAAAACAAGTTAATTTAGAATATTTTTAAAGTGAATTAGACCAAATTTCAATTCAGGATTCAAAACTTCTCGAATACAACTAAAATTATTCAAATTATTGCAGAGAATACAAAGAAATTCTAGAAATTCGAATGAATGCAAATGATTTTAAAGAACTTAAAAAAATTCAAACTGAATTAAACATTCAAGCGAATTTAAAAAACTTCAAAAAAATTCTGAAGAATCTAACAAATTATTTAAAAATGAAGACTTCAAAAATATGTAAAATAATTCAACAGAATTTAAATGAATTGAATAATTTTTAGATATACAAATAAGGTAAAGAATTTAAAATAATTTAAAGAATTCAACAGAATTTAAAGAACTCGAAACAATTTCAAAGAGCAGAAGTAATTGAAGATAACTTAATGGCGAATTCAAAAAATTTGAAAGGAATTCAAAATAATTCAAGACGAATTCAAAATATTTGAAGATAATTTATTTTGAATAATTTAGGGAAGAAGAAATTGAAGGTGAATTAAAAAAACTTCAAGGGAATTCAAAATCATTTCAGAGGAATTCACAAGATTTGAAGAGAACTTAAAGAATTTATATAACAGAATTCTAGGGAAATCAAAAGATTTAAAAACAAAATAATGGTTTTTTAATATTGTAAACCAAAAAATTATCATCGGGATTCGGTAACAAGAATACAAGAGAATTTGAAAGAATTCAAGGTAATATGCAAAATAACTCAGAAAAAGGGTCATTTTGCAATCCCTGTCAGAATTTCATTTATTATATTTTTATCTCTCTCACATTTAACTCTCAAACGGTACACTGCCGCGAATTCGCACCATCGTTTTTGAAAATTTGGGAGCATTTGAGCATAGACAGCTGTACGGAATTATCCCCACCACGACAAATATGTTCGAATCCCAAAGTTTCAGGCCCAAGTCCGGTTAGTTCCACCTTCGTTGATCTCTACGAGATAGAAGGAGGAGGAAATCAAATTGGTGCGAATCAACACCTGTGTACCTTTTACATGTTCGTTTCTTGAATGGAAGTATGTTTATGTACATTTCAGTCATCGCAATAACTATTGTCGTCAAAAAAGGTGAATAGGTGACATTTTTTTCTAAAATAGGCGACAAATAGGTGATAAACAAATGTTAAATAAGACAAACAAGTTGTAATTTGTTGTAAGCCGAGAGATGCTCAGAATTGTTTTTCTTTGATTGTGACGGCCACCCTAAAAATGGAGTATTTACATTTCCACTGAGAACTAATTTTCAATTTAAAAAAATAAGAACTATTTTTTTTACAAAACCATTTGATTGTTTACAATATAGTTAAATCCGTTATCGAATTGTTGATTTTTCAAACAAAAAAGATTAAAAGTCTGCATTTTTAAACCATAAACGTTCAATTTTTAACCAAAAAATTAAGCAGATGAATTTCTACTGAGAAAAATTAATTTTCAAATAAAACAACAACTATAAAAACGAACTTTCTACAAAAAAGTTAAATTTTATACCAAATTTTTTTATTTTCAACAAAATAGTTTAATCTTCAACCTAAATAGATATAACTTCAACTATGAAGTTGCATTTTTAACCAAACAAATATGAAATTTCTACCAAAAAGTGAATCTTCTACCATAAAAAAAATGTTCAGTCAAGAATGAAAAATAATGTTAAGCAAATTGTTCAATTTTCAACAAAAAAGATTAATGTTTATCAAAAAATTTTATAGTTGATATTTCCACTGCGAAACTTTAATAAAAAATAAAGAACAGCTAGATTTAACTAAATAGTATATATTTTCCCCATGTCTGGACTTTAACAAACAAAAAATTTATTTTCTATGAAAAAAAGACGAATTTTCCACAAAAAAACATAATTTTTTAACCAAAATGTTGAATTTTTAACCAAAAAAGTTGAAATTTTAACCAAAAATGGAGTAGATAAATTTTCATTGAGAATGAATTTTCAATAAAAACAAAAATGAATGTTCTACAAAACAGTTTAATTTTATACCAATATGTTGAATTTTCAAGCCAAAAAGCCTAATTTTCTATCGAATAATTTAATTTTAAAAACAAGAACATGAAATAAGAACAAAAAAGTTAATTTACAATTAATAAGTTGACTTTTTTAGCAAAATATTTTTTTAAAAAATTTAATTTAACCAAATTTCTTCAATTTTCAAACAAGGAGTAGAATTTTTAATGAATAATTTTTTTGGTTCAAAATTCTACTTTTTGGTTACAAATTTTACTATTTAGAAAAAGAATTAACTATTTTATTGAAAATTAAAGTCTTTTGTTGAAAAGTAATCGTTTTTAAACGAAAAATTATATTGTGTGACAGAAAATTAATTTTTTTAAATTGAAAATTCATATTTTTTGGTTGAAAATTGATCTTTTTTTATTGAAAATGAATTCTTTTTATTTGAAAAGACTATTATTGTATTTTTGTTTAATAAATAACCTCTTTTACTTAAAAGACATACTTTTTGTGAAAAATTTATCTTTTGGTAGAAAAATCTTTTTTTTTTTAGTTGTTGAAAATTCACCTTTTATATTTGAAAGTTAATAATTTTTATTGAAAAGTGTACTATTATATTTTTGGTGTTTGGTTCAAAATTCTACAAATTGTTTAAAAGTTTATTTATTTTATTGAAAATTGAACTAGGTTCTTGAAAAGTCACCTTTTTTGTTTAAAATTAACCTCTTCGTTCGAAAAATCTATTTCAATTGAAAGTTAGTTCTTTTTATCAAAAACAAAAAAAAAGTATTATATTTCTTTTTAAGAATTAATCTGAATTCAACTATTTTGTTAAAAAGTCATATTTGTTTATCGAACATTGATATTTTTTGGATTAAAAATTCTTTTTTACTTTAAAAATCGTCTTTTTGGGTGAAAAATTCAACTATTTGCTAAAAAAATCACCTTTTGTCTAAAAATTCATCTCTTGGTTAAAAATTCTACTATTTGGTTGAAAATGTAACTGTTTTGTTTAAAAGTCATCTTCTTTGGTTAAAAATTGATCCTTTTGGATTGAAAGCTAATTATTTTTATTTGAAAAAAATTCTATTTTTATATTAAAATTAATCTAAATTCAACTATTTTCTTAAAAAGTAATCTTTTTATCAAAATTTCAACTGATTTATTAAACACTTGTATTTTTGGATAGAAAATGAATCCTTTCGGTGTAAAAATCCTAATTTGTTAGAAAATCATATTTTTAGTTGAAAATTCGTCTTTCTTGCTTCAAAATTAAACTGGCTTGTAAAATATTCATACTTTCAAATTAAAAATTAAAAATGATGTTTGAAAATCCAACTCTTCCTTGTTGAAGTTTAATATTTTTCGTTTGAAAATTCGATCATTTGGTTCAAGATTCGTCGATTAGGAAAGTGTATTAAAAACTGTATTTGGTGTGCAAATTTTAATTTTAAATAAAATTATACTTTTTCAACTGAAAAAGGTGACAAACGATGAGAAGCCCCAAAATAGGAGAAAAAGGTGACAAATTCCTAAAAATAGGTGACAAAAAGTGAATAGGTGAGGTGAATATAATTGTTGCATTACTTTCATTTGCCTTCCTTTATAAGTGTAAATCATGCATTTGAAAATACCCCAACTTTGACCTGCAGAGAAAAATACTAGATTCACATTATCGGCATAAAAAATATTTTCTCATGATTGTGTGCTCCTTTAACTGCAAAATCCCGCAAAGTGTAATTAATTTGAATAAACTGCGGAGAAATAGCGAATTTTTTCCAAAAAAGTGATTTTTAAAAAATGCCGCTTTATTTGTAACAAATTATCATGGGGAAAATGAATGATTATCTAAATTTCTATAGAATCTTTAGATTCAGCAGGAAATTTCATACAAAAAAAAACATGTGTTTAACATTTTTCTAGACTTAATCTTCTTTTATATATTCGAAGTTGAAAATGCAAAGGCCAGATTCGCACCAGTGTACCTTTAGTAGGGCGTTCTTCTAAATATAAAAGAATATTCGAACCCGCATTGAAGGAAAATTTATTATTTTTCTAACACCAGTAAAATACAATTCTACACAAAATACTATTATTTTGCACAAAATAATAAACCATTTCTAAATTATAAACAAGAAAGCGCAAAATTCGCCCTCAATTTGAATATCTCATCTTCATCAATTCCAATTTCACTAACAAATTTTTCTATCAGCTCAATTTTATTTTTACTCTCCAAAGTCAAAAACAGCGACTTCATACACGAAATAAAAGAATTCCTCTTTGTAATCGTCTTCCGAAAAACCTCATGATTAATAATCATTTTCAGACTTTTCAAGTCTTCAATATTCAACAACTTGGAGAAAATCGACCAATCTCGTTTCCCCGCCACCAAAATTTTACTACTCTCAGGAATTTTCTCCCAAGTTTCATGCAAGATATTTTGATATCTAGTTCCTTCAACACACTCATACAGCGCAAAATCGTTTTTCATCAAACCCACAATCGCTTGTATCAAATAAAAAAATTTCGTTTCATAATTATCAACGTCTCTATTTGTCGAATTTTCATAAAACTCTAAAATTCGATCAAAAACTGGCGTGAAAAATTCTTCCCACGGCCAATTTTTCAACAGCATTTCTAATATAAAGAATTCCTCATAACTCAGACTGATATTTTGTTCAACGCTCAACTTTGTTAACAAAAAAATTAAAATTTCCGCATACTCTGGTTCTTCACTTTTGCCCTTTGCCGTGTGCAATGCAAATTCAACATTTCTCTGCCGCTGCTCGTCGCTCAATTTATTCCAGAAATATTTAACACCTAATTCCAAACCTTCAAGTACCGAAACCCTAAACATATTTTCCTCGGTGCTGTGACTATCCGCGAAAATATAGAGCCAGGCGATTCTCCTCTCGTTAAATTCGTCATTTTCAAAACGTCCCTCAGCTCTGAGTCTTTCGATTCTCACTCTTTCCGTAACAGCCATCGTTGAAATAAAATTGCGACGCATGTCGTCTAAAAGAACATTTTTCCAATACGCGATAAGATTGTACTTTGACATTGTATAAATAGTTTCCGAGTAAAACTCGTTAGTTTTTACGTAATCGGGTATTTCAATCCATAAGTTTGGAATATAATCTTCCATGCAAAAAATACAGGCCATATTAAAAAGTTGTGAAGATTTTAATTTTCTCGTCTGGACCCAATGTTCAAATATTTTTCTTTTGTCTATCGTTCCAAAGTGGGTCCAGAAAATTTCCGAGGTACAAATTATGTCGAATTTGAGAATTTTCGTTACATATTTTGTCCAATTGAATATTTGTAATCCAATGGATTTCGTAACATGTTTTATACTGTGGCTTAACTTTGCTGGAAGCGATACATTCTTGAGAAAAGATAAAACTTTTTTCGTTACTTTATTCCAGCCAATTGAATTGTCGTTTTCCTCGTACCTATTGTAGTTTTTTTGGAAAAAGAGAAGGACTTTTTGCCTTATTTCTTCCTTTTCCCAGAGATTTGTGGCTATTTTGACGACGCAGAGACGTTGGAGACTTATTTCGAAATTAAAATCGAGTCTCTCTTCTTCCATCTTTTTTTGAAAAATAATGCGGATTTTTGGAAAATAGCTTCCTGGTCCTTTTCTGGAATGGTTATTTTCATTTTTTATATATTTTTCCAGCATTTTTGTTTCTTAAATTCGCGGTTGAATTCGTAATCGAAGAATTTTTAGGGTTTTTTTCTGAATGTTTGAATTTTCAGGGACACAGAATCAGCAGAAAGGAAAATATCGACGATTTAGGGCCATTCGAAATGTAAAAATTTAAAATTGGAGTCTTTCCAATTTAGGAATATACGATTTAAACATTTTTATTTTAGAAAAATGTATTTTATTTACCTTCAATCTTCCTTGAAGAAAATGGATTTTTTTCTGTTCTCCTGGGTCTTTCAGGAAACTTAAACATAAAGAAACAAATTGCTAATACTTTTTAACTTTTAAATTACTTATGAATTATTAATTAAAATATATAGTATTTTTTGGGCAAATTATGAGTATCTGAATTATAAAAATTGTAAATACTGACAAAAAATAATACAATTTTTTTGTTAGAAATGTACAAGTTTTTAATCTAATACAGGTATTTTATCTTTTTCTTTCTTATTTTCATACAATTTCTCACCCTCTTTGAAAATCCGTTGGGAAATTTCAAAGTTTTTTTGTCTCTCTTTTGTTCTTGATTCTTCCTAACATAAATTGTTCATATAATTTTCGCTAGATTTGAGCAAAGTATAAAATCCTTTAATAATAATTTTTTCTCAACAATACAATTTTATGGTGTCATAAAAAACAAATAAAAACATAATTTAACAATTTCAACAACTTAAAATAAATGTTCGTCGAAGTCGGTATTTTAAAAATAATTTCATTTTTTTCATCACACCCTAAAATGTTATTAAAAAAAATAAATCTTCTACGATTTTATACATTTTTGCATAAATGTCGAAAATAACGCGAAATAAAACAAAATTGTTGAAAAACATTTTTCTAGAACCTTTTAGGAGAAACCATTTCGGTCCTTTGATTTTTTTACAGTTTGTAATTTTGAGAAAAAATGTAAATTTTCGATTTTTATACAAATCAAAATTCTTTGCAGCGGATTTCAAAAGAGGACGAAAAATTCTATCAGAATCATGAAGAAACAGACACATAATTATATTAGAATAAAAAATATCACCCTTTCAAACAAAAATTTGGATCATTTTTTGACATTTCCGCGTTTTTCAATTTCTAAAATTCATAATTTTGTAGAAAAAAATAACAAAAGGACATATTTAAGTGGCAAATTTGAAGTTTTTTAAGAGATTTAAAAATATTACTACGAATTTTAAGGAATTTCGCAAAATTTCGAGGATTTTAAGGAATTTCAAGAGATTAAAAAATTGTCAAAGTATTTCAAAGAATTTTGTAGGATTTCTAAAGATTTCAAGATAATTCTAGTAAACTTTGGAAAATAAAGTAAATTAATTTTGATGGGATTCCTATCGATTTCAAGGAATTTTAAGGTATTTTAAGGTATTTCAAGGAATTTCACAAAATTCGTCGATTTTATTAAATCTCCAAGGATTTCAAGAAATTTAAAAGATTTCTAGACATTTAAATAATTTAAAAAATAAATACAATTTAATGAATAAGTTTAGTCTAAATTATACTTCAGGGCCTTTAAGGGATTTATACTTTTTCTAATAGATTTTTACATTTTTCCAAAGATTTCAAGTATTTTAATGAATTCTAAAAAATTTCAAGAGATATAAAAAAGTTAAGAGATATCTAGCGAACTTTGAAAATACTAAGTTCAATCAAATTTAAGGGGATTCCTAATGATTCCAAAGATTTCACGGGATTTTAAGATATTTCAAGGGATTTCACAAAGAGTCAAAGATTTTATTAAATCTCCAAGGATTTTAAAGAATTTCAAATATTTTTATTTTTATTATATTACACTCCTTTTAAATGATTTATATTTTTATAAATGGATTTTTACATTTTCCAAGTATTTCAAGGGATTCCAAGATATTCCAACGATTTTATGTGATATAAAAAATGTCGAGGGATTTCAAAGAATTTTGTCTAATTTTAAAAGCTCTAAAGGGATTTCTAGAAATCTTAAGATTTCAAAGATTTCTAGGGATTTTACTTAAGATATTTTAACGGACTTAAATATTTCTTCAAAGGTGTCAAAGAATTTCAAGGGAATCCACAATCTCGAAAAATAATACTCACGAAAGTGTAGAATTTTCGAAAAATAAAATACCCCGAATCATAAAATTCCCGAATATAATAAATTACAAATTTTTTTATGAATGCAGTAATCACAGTACCTACTGTCGTCAAAAAAGGTGAATAGGTGACATTTTTTTCTAAAATAGGTAGCAAGTAGGTGATGAAAAAAATTTTTTCTTCGATTAAAATGGCCACCCTGAAAAATGGAGAATTTCCACTGAGAACTAATTTTCAATTAAAAAAAAAAAAAAACAATTTTTTTTACAAGTACATTTCAATTTTTTACCTCTTAGTTAAATCCGTTACCAAATGGTTAAATTTTCAAGCAAAAAAGATAAATAGTCTGCATTTTTGAACCATAAAAGTTCAACTTTTAACCAAAAAATTAAGTAGATAAATTTCTATCAAGAAAATTAATTTTCAATTTAAAAAACAGCAATAAACACGAATTTTCTACAAAAATGTTGAATTTTATACCAAACAGTTGAATTTTATACCTAATTTTTCAATTTTCAATAAAATAGTCTAATCCTCAACAAAAATAGATAAATCTTCAACTAAGAAGTTGCATTTTTAGCCAAAAACTCAAAAAGAGATGAAGTTTCTACCAAAAAATGAATTTTCTACCAAGAAAAATTTATCAGTCAAGAATGAAAAATAATGTTAACCAAATTGTTGAATTTTCAACAAAAAATATTAATATTGATCAAAAAATGTTGTAGTTGATATTTCCACAACAAAATTTTAATTAAAAACAAAAAACAGTTTTTTGAATTTTCGAACCAAAAAGACTAAGTCTCTATAGAACAATTTAATTTTGAAAACGAGAACATGAAATAACAACAAAAAAGTTTATTTACAATTAATCAGTCGACTTTTTTAACAAAATATTTCAATTTGCAGTTAAAAACACCATTATTTTAACAAAAAGAATGGTTAATTCTATTTTTTAACCAAAAAACGTATTTACAACTAAAATTATGAACCTTTAACGAAAAAAAATGAAAAAATTCGTTCAACTTTCAACCAAGTAGTGGATTTTTTAATAAATCATTTTTTTGGTTCAAAATTCTATTATTTAGTTAAATATTTAATTAGTTTGTTGAAAATTAAAGTCTTTTGTTAGAAAGTAATCGTTTTTGGTCGAATATTTATATTGTTTGGTTGAAAATTTATCTCTTTTGGTTGAAAATTAATTCTTTTTATTTAAAAAGTCTATTATTGTATTTTTGTTTCAGAAATAATCTCTTTGAATTAAAAAACATACTTTTTGTGAAAATTCAAAGATTGTTTTGAAAAATTTATAGTTTTTGGTCGAAAATTTATACTTTTGTAAAAAATTCATAGTTTTTTATCGAAAATTTATCTTTTTTGATCGAAAATTAATTCCTTTTATTTAAAAAGTTTATTATTGTATTTTTGTTTAAGAAATAATCGCTTTTACTGAAAAAACATACTTTTTGTACAAATTCAGCGATTTTTTTTTAAAAACTCATCGTTTTTGGTCAAAAATTTACATTTATTAGAAAATTAATATTTTTTGGTTAAAAATTTATCTTTTGTTGGAAATATCTTCTTTTTTAGGAGTTCCAAATTCACCTTTTATGTTAGAGAGTTAATCATTTTTATTGAAGTCTAATATTATAATTTTGGTATTTATTTCAAAACTCCACAAATTCGTTGAAAGTTTTATTATTTTATTGAAAATTCCACTGGTTTCTTAAAAAATCACCTTTCTTTCTTTAAAATTAATCTCTTGGTTCCAAAAAGCTATTATTTGGTTCAAAATTGATCTTTTTTTAGTGAAAGCTAGTTCTTTTGAGCAAAAACAGCACAAAAAAGTACCATATTTCTGTTCCAGAATTAATCTGAATTCAATTCTTTTGTTAAAAAGACATATTTTTTGTCGAAAATTCATCCTTTTTAGATTGAAATTTCTCTTTTACTTGAAAAATCATCTTTTTGGGTGGCAAATTCAAATATTTTTGCTAAAAAAATTAATTTTTGGCTAAAAATTCATCTCTTGTTTAGAAATTCTACCATTTGGTTGAAAATTCAACTATTTTCTTAAAAAGTAATTTTTTTAATCAAAATTTCAACTGATTTATTGAACACTTGTATTTTTGGATAGAAAATCTTATATTTTTAGTTGGAAATTCGTTTTCCTTGCTTCAAAAATGAAGTGACTTGTAAAATATTCATATTTTCAAGTTAAAAATTAAAAATGATGTTTAAAAATGCAACTCTTCCTGGTTGAAGTTTAATCTTTTTTGTTTGAAAATTCGATCATTTGGTTCAAGATTCGTCGATTAGGAAAGTTCAATAAAAACTGTATTTGATGTGCAAGTTATAATTTTGAATAAAATTGTACTTTTTCAACTGAAAAAAGGTGACAAAAGGTGAATAGGTAACAGTCTGTGACGACTGTGAATGAAACAATTTTAGTTGTAATAATTTAATTAATTTTATATATAGAAAAATTAAATTGTTTAAATTCGAGAATTGTCTACTTTGGATATTTCAAAATTCCGCAATTTTCTTATTCAGGAATTTTTAAATTCGAGAATATTATAAACTTTACGAGAATTTTCCAATTCTTAAATTTTATTACTCGGGAATTTTCCAATTTGGAAATATTATTATTCAGAAATTTTCCAATTAGGAAATTTTATTATTCGGGAATTTTATTATTTGGGACTTTTCTAATTGAGGAATTTCACAGAATCCCGAATTTTATTTGTCGAGATTTTTCAGTAGTCCCATAAATTGTTCCCTGGTATTTTCTCTACATTTTACATTATTTCCTTCAATATTTCTATACTATTTATTCTAATCTTGCTTTTCCTATATAATGATTTTCTGTACTGAATTTCTTATAATATTATTAAATCTTCCAGACAAGCTATTTCAAATAATATTTAATTTGTAATGTTATTGTTTCATGCCACTAAAAAATTTAGGAAGAATTCCAGGCCTCAGGCTCACTTAAGAGATCAAAAATAGTGTAAATAGTGTCAAAAATTTTTAAAATAGTGTCCTACAATTTTTCAAGTATCAAAAATAAACTTCAATTATTATTTTAAATTTTGTTAGGCTATAAATTATCTCATTTTTACACACTTAAATTACAAATGAATTAATAGAACTAAATAAGAAAATCCTAATATTTTTGTTTGAAAATTCATTCTTTTCAGGTGAAATATCTATTCCATTTCTGGTTAAACATGTGGTTTAAAAAGTCATAAATCTTGTTTGAAAATTCAACTTTTTTCTTTAAAAATGTTTTTTTTTCGTATGAAAATTCTTCTATTTTATTGAAGATCCATCCTTTTTATTTAAAAATGCATCTCTTTCTTTAGAAATATCACCTTTTTTTTGTTAAAAATGCAAAAGTCTGTTTAAAAATGAATCTGTTTCGATTGAAATTTAAAGTTTTTGTTAAAAATTCACATTTTTGGATTGAAAATTCCACTGTTTTGCAGAAAAGTAATTGTTTCGGCTCGAAAATTAAACAATTTGGTTTAAAATTGATTTATTTTGTTTAAAAATTCAACTCCTTGGTTAAAAATTAAACTATTTTTTTTTATTTAATTCTTAATTGGTTAAAGATACATAATTGTAGTTGAAAATTCGTATTTTTTCGTTAATACGTAGTTTTTTTTAACTGAAAATTTAACAGTTTTGTAGACATTTTAAATGATTGGTTGTGAATTAACTGTTTTTTTTATTCATCTTTTTGGATTGAATATTCAACAGTTTGGTATGAAAATCCATTTTTTTGGTAAAAAATTAAAATGTCTTGTGGAAATTTTGTTTATTCGGTGAAAAATAATTCTCTTGAATGAATATGTAAATGCTTCAATTTTGGTTAAAAATTGATCTTTTGGATGAAAAATTCAAATATTTATTTTACGAATTTTAAAAACGAAAAAAAGCTGAATTAAAAATTTATCAAAAAAATTTGGTCTAATATCGCATCCATTTTTCTAAATATTTAGATAAAAATGTATTAAATTTGTTTAAAAAATCGTCTTTTTTGTAGAAAGTTAATCTTTCTGAATGCAAATTCAACTTTTTTTTAATTTATGTTTGTTTTTTTAGAAAATCTATTTTCAACTGTTTTTTTTTAAATTTTTTTAAATTATGAACGACTATATTTTTGGTTGAAAAATCATCTTATTATGTTATAAATTCAACTTCTTAGTTAAAATTGGACTACTTTCTTAAAAGTTCCTTTTTTTGATTGAAGATACATGATTTTAGTTGATTTTTTTTTCATTAAAAAGTAATTTTTTTAATGAAAATTTTACCATTTTGTTGGAAATTCAACAAATTGCTGTTGTAAATTAACTTTTTTTTGAAAATTTATATTCTCAGATTTAAAATATTAAGTTTTTATAGAAAATTTGTCGTTTTTGTTTGAAAATTCAAGAACTTAACATAAAGTTCAATTTTTTAATAAAAAATTTAAATGTTTTGTGTACAATTCGTTTTTTCAATGAAAATTAATTCTCCTGAATGAAAATTTAACTTTTCCAGTCTTGGTTGAAAATTCGTCTTTGTTAGTTTAAATCCAACTTCTTTATTTTTGTGATAAATTTTTTTTATATAAACTATTATATTCTTCGTTGAAAATAGATATTTTAGGTTATAATCTCAACTCCTTTTTTATTTTAGATACATAACTTTATTTGTCAATTTTGTTTGTTAAAAAGTAGTTTTTATGACTTGAAAATTTAACAGATTGGTTGTAAATTAAATTTTTTTTTTGAAATTTATATTCTCAGATTGAAATTTTTAATTTTTTATAGAACATTTTTAAAATTTCTTTCAAAATTCAACAATTTGGAATAAAATTCAATTTGTTCGTAAAAAATTTAACTTTCCTGCAGAAAATTCTTTTATTAATTTAAAACTAACTCTGCTAGAGAAAATTTAACTAGTCCATTCTTGGTTGAAATTTGATCTTTTTGGTTTAAAAACTCAACTATTTACTTAAAAATTCAAGTGAATATTTTTTTGGAAAATTACTGTCTTATTTTTTTTAATATGAACTATTACATTTTTACTGAAAATAATAGTTTTACATTATAAACTCATCTACTTGGTTGAAACTTGAACCAACTTGAACTAATTTTCTAATACAATAGAAACAATTTTTTCTCTGCTAAAAAGTACTTTTTTCAACTTAAAACTTAACTATTTCGTTAAAAATTCAACTAATTTGTTTTTGAATACACGTTTTTCTAGAAAATTCATATTCTTAGGTTAAGGATTTAATTTTTTTATACAAAAAACTTCTTTTTGGCTTAAAAATTCAACAGTTTGGTATAAAATTCCACTTTTTGTTTAAAAATTTAACTGTTTTGTAGAAAATTAATTTCATTCATTTAAAAATAATTATTCTCCACCATAAAAATGTAGCTGGTTCACTTTTGGTTTGAAAATTGATCATTTTGGTTTGAAAATTCAACTATTTGGTTAAAAATGTATGTGCGTATTTTGTTGAAATTTTTCCTTTCTGGAGTGAAATTAATCTTCTTGGTTTAAAATGCAAATATTTGGTTAAAAATTCATGAATTATTGGAGAATTCATCTTTTATGTAGAACATAAATCGTTTGGATTCGAATTTCATATTTTAGGTTGAAGATTCAACACTTTCAAGGAAATTTTGTGCAATTTTTTTCGAAATAGAAGCAAAATAGTGTCATCGTTAAAAAAAATCGAATAGTGTGGTGAGTCCGAGGCCTGGAATTCCTTGAAAAAATGTTCAAAAACACGATTTCAATCAATAAAAAAACGTTTTATATTATAAATTGTTCACGCCGCATATCAAAACAAATCACACCACTGATAACACTGAGATTAAAACTGCAAACTGTATTTGTAAAAAAATATTCTTTCAATCGACTTTCTTTTTTTTTTCTGGTTTTAAGTACATTTGTAGGTTATGTGTGACCAATTTGTTTACTGCATTTACTCACTTGTTGGGCTCTTAAGAAGATCCTTGAAGAACATTGTGGAGAAAATGATAACTCTTATCACATGGAAGAAATATCCAAAACTGGAGTTGAAATTGCCCAGGAAGACCAAGAAAAACCGCCAGGATAGTTTACGTTGTAATTCGCTCGTCCCATTTATCCTTCATCCTTATGATCCTTATATTGCCGAAGTCAAATCAGTCAAATTTCCAAAGGGTTTTCCAAGTGACGAATCATGTTTGGAATTCGTGATTCGGAAATACCCTGTGATATCATCGGATCAGTGATCCCAGATCTGAAACGAGATGCGGTCCAATACTATGACAGTGCTATGTCCGTGTGAATATAGTAGGAGACGCTGTAAATGACTGAGTTGCGCGCGCAACCAATTTCTCCTCTTCTGAATTTGAAAACTCGAAGATGCACGATT
>NC_046661.1:97110501-97125773 GCF_010883055.1 Belonocnema kinseyi
TTCTTTAAAAAATTATTTATCTATATCTGAAAATGTAACTATTATATGATTGATTAAAAATTAATCGTTTATATTGGTTAAGTTAGAAAATCGTTTTTTTTTTACAGAACATTAATCTTCCTGGTCAAAAATTCACCTTTTCCCTTGAAAATTTAACAATTTTGTTGAAAATTCATTTTTCGTCTTGTTCAATTCAATTTTTTAGCACAGTTTTTATCTGGAAATTGTACTATTCCATTTTTGTTTGAAACTTTATCCTGTACATTTTATTAGTTAAAACAACAATTATTTGATAGAAAATTAATTTATTTTGTTGAAAAGTAAACTTTTGGGTTGAAAATTGATTTATTTTGTTAATTAGATTTTTTGCTAAAATAAAAAAAACTGCAAAATAAAAAAAATTGCCTTAAAATCGTTCTGATTCCTTTGTTTTTTTTTTAATTTTTAAAAACTTTTCAAATACTCACTTGAAATTAATTTTTCAAACTAAAATATCATTTTCAATTTTCTTAGCAATCACAACAATTTTTGTTATTCTTTTTGAATATTTTACAATTCTCAAAAGCTTTTTTTTTAAATCTGCAAAAATCTACATCGTGTTTCAAATTATTTCAAATAATTTCAAGTTTTAAATTAATTTTGAATATTATTCTCAAGTAAAATTGTAGCGTTCAAACTTAAAATTTAGCCCATTACAATTTTAACAAATCAAGGCTTTTTATTTCTAACCACTCTGTTCAAATTCGTATAGTTTTTAATTGTTGTTTATAATGGCTTGTCCCAGATCTGAATTATATTTTTTTTCAAAAAATCTCTGATCCAATTCAGAAATACATACAATTGCTTTGAAAAAAATTTTTAATTCAGAAATATTTCATTTAAACGCTCAATAATTCATACGTATAAAACACAAACTTTTAACACCTTTTAATTTTACAATTTTTTTAATTAAATTTTTTTAAAATACGAAATAACCGTTTAAAAATTTTTATGACTTCAACATTTGAGAGATTTCTGGTTAAAAAATATAAATTACACTATTATTTTTAAGGTTCAACAGTTTTTAATCAAAAATTAAAACTCCTTTTGTTGTTGAAGATTTATCATTTTAGTAGAAAATGTAATTATTTTGTTGGAAATTTGTTATTCTCTTTTTTTGAGTTGAAAATTCCATTATTTTGATAGTAAGTTAATTTCTAACATTTTCAATTGGCGAACTAAAATTTTTATCTCTAAATAACAATGCAAAAATATTGACCTGGAACAACTTAAAATAAAAACAATGTAACTTTTATTTTAAAAAGTTATTAGTTAAAAAATTAATTTAATCGTTCAATTTTTAATGTTACGAACTGAAATTTTTTTGAATTATTATCATTTTGAACCTTAAAAATAATAGCGTAATTTGTATTTTTTAACCAGAAATCTCTCAAATGTTAAATTCATAAAAATTTTTAAACGGTTATTTCGTATTTTAAAATAATTTAATTAAAAATATTGTAAAATTAAAAGGTGTTAAAAGTTTGTGTTTTATACGTACGAATTATTGAGCGTTTAAATGAAATATTTCTGATTTAAAAATTTTTTTCAAAACAATTGTATGTATTTCTGAATTGGATCAGAGATTTTTTGAAAAAAAATATAATTCAGATCTGGGACAAGCCATTATAAACAACAATTAAAAACTATACAAATTTGAACAGAGTGGTTAGAAATAAAAAGTCTTGATTTGTTAAAATTGTAATGAGCTAAATTTTAAGTTTGAACGCTACAATTTTACTTTAGAATTATATTCAAAATTAATTTAAAACTTGAAATTATTTGAAATAATTTGAAACACGATGTAGATTTTTGCAGATTTAAAAACAAATCTTTTGAGAATTGTAAAATATTCAAAAAGAATAACAAAAGTTGTTGCGATTGCTAAGAAAATTGAAAAGGATTTTTTAGTTTGAAAAATTAATTTTAAGTGAGTATTTGAAAAGATTTTGAAAATTAAAAAAAAAAGGAATCAGGACGATTTTAAGGCAATTTTTTTATTTTGCATTCTTTTTAATTTTAGGAAAAAAATTTAATTAACGCATTAAATCAATTTTCAACCCAAAAGTTTACTTTTCAACAAAATAAATTAATTTTCTATCAATCATATAATAGTTACATTTTCAGATAAAGATAAATAATTTTTTTAAGAACAAATTAATTTTAAACAAAGTTGTTAAATTTTCGACCAATCAGATGAATTTTCGACCAATCAGATGAATTTTCGACCAAGAAAATTGATAATCTACAAAAAAAGACAAATCTTAAACAAAATGCATGAATTTTTAAAGAAATTATTTAATTTTAAAGTAAAAAGACGGATTATCTATAAAAAGTTGAAATTTTTAAGCGAAAAATATGAGTTTTTAATGAAAGAGTTAAACTTTCAACCAAAGAGTTATAATTTCAACCAAATACTTAAATTTTCAATCCTAATTAAAAAACCTTGTTAAAAAAACGTATTTTTTTGACAAAGTAGTTCAACTCTTAGTGAAATAATCGAATTTCAAACCCAAGAAGATGTACAGTTGATATTTTAACCAAACAATTGCATTTTTGACCAAAAATGATAAAATTTTCAACCAAAAGGATTAAATTTCTACTAAATAAGGTCAATTTCCAACAAAATACATGAACTTTCAACGAAATTATTTAATTTTAAAAACAAAAAGTGCATTTCCACCCAAAACTTATAATTTTAATTTTTAACAATATATTTGCATTTACAACAGAACGACTTTACAACCAAAACATATTTATAGTTCATTATTCAACCGAAAAATGTAATTTTTAATCAAAAAGTATAAATTTTCCATAAAACAATTTCATTTCTACAAAGAAAGACGACCTTTTAACAAAACACATGATTTCTTAACCAAAAATGGTATTGATTGATTGTCAGTTTCAAAAATGTATTTTCAACCAAAGAGATGCACCTTCAAATAAAAAAAAAATAGACTATTGTAATATAACATAATTATAAGATTATCACTATTAATATATGTATATATTTATATATATAATAGTATTAATATTTATATTTTATACATGAAATAACATAACCTCAAAATATACGCATATCAAGAGGCGAGCGATCTATTCAAATCATGAGAATCGTCAGCATCGAAATCTGGAAATATTAAAATCCCAATCTCCTGAATTTATTTCAAAGCAATTAGCTGTTAGCAGATAGATATATAAATAGAATCGACGAAGTGCTCCGACCGGCAATCGTGCATCTTCGAGTTTTCAAATTCAGGAGAGGAGGAATTGGTTGCGCGCGCAACTCAGTCATTTACAGCGTTTCCTACTATATTCACACGGACATAGCCCTGTAGTATTGGACCGCATCTCGTTTCAGATCTGGGATCACTGCATCGGATACGTGATCGTACGTGACTCAATGATAAAAACACTCTTGCACATGCGCAATTCGATTTTCTATCACTTTTCTCCATTTCCGGTTTTTCACTTTACACATTTTATAATATCTTCGGTTCGACTGTCATTTTCGGATTACAGAGGATGTTCAGGAATTTTGAAAAAATTTAGCCTGAATTGAACATAACCTCAAATTATGTTTTTCATGTCTAATTCGCGATGCTTTCAAATGCTTGTGGAGTTATTTTATAATGAATTTTGAACACTTTTGATGTTCCAAAAGTGAATTTAGAGTTTTTTGAAAAATAGGCGAGAGAAATTTGTATTTAATGTTTGTAATTTTTAAACTAGAGAGCGCCTCTCAACACGTACATGTATACGGACATCCGTCCGTATACATACCTTCGCAGAAGCCTTCGTTGGCATACAGATTGCATTATCAGTATGTCCTAAATTTGTTGCAAACAGCAGATGCAGTTGAAACTATTTGAAATCAGTATAAAGGCATGGACGTAACCTTAGTTTCTGGGCCTGTACACCACAATAATCAAAATAGATGAATTTTCGTACAAGAAGAATAAATTAATAATTTTCTACCAACATCGATGAGTTTTCAACCACATAGTTCCATTTTCAACTAAAAAGAGAATTTTTTCAAGTAACAAACAAAAAGAATGTTCAACAAAATATTAAAATTTTCAACTAAAAAATAACCCAACCAAAAATGGGAAATTCACATTTTCAGTTAAGAAATTAATTTTCAACCAAACCAAATCGAATTTTGAATAAAATAACTAAATTTGCAACCAAAGTAATGGATTTATGAACAAGGCAAATACCCATTTTTCCACAAAATATTATTTCATTTATTTCTAGATAATACCTCATCTTGAAAAACTTTTTTTTCATTTAGAAAACGTGTATTATGCTATAAACATAATTTTAAAAAGTCCTCGCACCGCGGGAACGTCCTCATCGCGGGCTTGGCGTGAGGCTTCCTTCGCTCGCAAGTTTGAACGCGCCTATAGGGGTCGCGACTGTTCTCGCGCTTCGCGCTCAATAATGTATTTAACTTGCGCTACGCGCTCTATCTTTGTACATAGACTTTTAAAACTAAAGGTGAAAGCATCGACAACAGTAATTTCGTGATTGTGAATTCTCTTTTGTTAAAGCTCATTCGGCTTTAACGAACACATTCTCATCACGAATCTCGTGCTTCGCACTCGAGTTTATCCCTGACATTTTATATTATTTCCAAAAATGTATATTTATATAATTCGTAACTTGCATTATTATTAAAGCAGAAGAAGTTTCATTGTCCCGTTTAAAATAAATGCGCATTCTTTAAAAAAATTTGTTATTAAACGTTTTATTACAACTTTTGTCGTTTTGCCATAAAATGAATTTGCTGATTGCCAATGTTTTCTTTATGATTTGAACTTTACATACATACGGTCTAATGAGCAGCCTTACCGTTTTTAACTTCTAAATTCTGTACATTATTACAACATTAAGGCCATTTGATGAGTGTAACAGCTGATCAAGTCATAGCCCTAAGATCAATATTTTTCACCCATATTGAAAAATAAAAGTTTAAATAACGCGGGAATTTTTTTCGGGAAATGTTAATAAATATTAAAGGATCGTTTGTGGCCTTGCAAAGAGTTTGAGGAAGAAAAAAGTTTATTTATGCAAATAATGATTATCGACGGACACATTTAGGTTTTACAGCAGAAGTTTCACTTTTAACTTTCTCTGACGGTAATCATGCAATCTGTTTTACCCACAGGCCCCTAGAAGTCCGAAGTTGTCTACTCGCTGCGCTAGTGCTGCTTTGACACAGCTGATACCAGACTGATACGTATGTCAGACCAAATATGTTTATTTGCATTTCAAGTGCAAACATTAGTTTTTCCATTATTGGTGCATCATGTTCGTGAGCGATTTTTGTTGTTTTGTCCCACTTTCATAAATATAAACCTCATAACGAGCCCATTGACAAAATTGCAAATTGCTTGTAGGCATGGACATAGGAAACAAGGGACTAGGTATGTCATTGCGGGGGTGATGAAATGAGGGGGGAGGTCCGCCACTTTTGATGTCCCACGACAAAGATGGCAGCGTCCACATGTTTATATTTTCATGCACAGTTTGTCGGCAAAAATTCTCGTGCGTATAATCAAATGGCACATCGTAAGATGGCGCCCCCCCACTCATGGAATTCTCCCCCCTCCCATGGATTCAACCCCGCTCGACAAATTAGGATGGCATGCCTAGTCCCGTGTTTCCTATGTCCATGCTTGCAGGGTTTGACGACAGCACGGTCGGTATTTCTCCGAAATAAAAATTAAAAAAAAAACTTTTTTCACTATTCTAATTATTTAGGACCAGAGACAAATTCTTGCATGCCTTCTATTTATCGTGCCAAATTTTTAACACAATATCTCCTTGCGTGTTGACGTAAGTTGGGAAAAACTTCTACTGGTATTTTCTTCAAAAAAAATTATTTCTCAAAATTTTTACCGGAACAAAGCAGACCTTGACTTTATTACCTCCACTTTCATTCCCCAAACTTTCAGAGCGATACCTCATTTCGTTTAGACGTAAGTTGGGAAAGAAAAATCGAAGACCAGGTTTGGTCACGTGACCCTCTCGTCACATGGCCTTAAACCATTTCCCTTTCGGGGTAGGTGTGACTCACTAGGTAAGAAAGGGAGTAATGTTAGGAAGGGATATAAAATTTTTAGATTGATCTATAATTCTCGTGATATTTATTTTAATAACACGTTCGTTCCGCAACGCTGCTCCGACCTAGGTTGCTGATCAATCTCTCTAGCAATTACCCCAAATGAAGATCCACACAAAGTCGTCATGTAAGGTTCCCCACTTGGGTCCAATTGTATCCAAGGTCTTTTGTTTCAGGCGTCATTTACTCTACTAACACTCTTTTTATGAAATATTTCTCGCCATATTTTTCTGTCCTGGCATACTTCTCTAGCTTCTTTTATGGCCATGCAATTTTTCATGCAGGTTCTTGTGTTTCTGTGACTTCTTATGTCTCTTCTAACTAGGGTCTCATTCACACATATTTAACATTCTTTTCGCGGTCTGCCTCTGGGCACGCTGCCATTTACTTTACCTTGATGCACTTGTTTCGTTAGTCGTTCATTTGGCATTCTCTCAAAATGCCCCAACCATCTTAACCGATTTCTTTCCCATGTGTCTACTAACGTCTCTTCTGCACCACATTCTTGGAGAATTATGTCGTTACTCACTTTGTCCATCAGAGTTTTCCCGCATATCATGCACAGGAATCTTATGTCAATTGCATTAACTTTACTCTTATCTTTTTCTTGATAGGTCCATGTCTCGCTACCGTATCTTACGGTTGGTACATATATAGAGTTATGTATTGCCATTTTAGCTTTATTTGATATATTTTTACTTCTGATAAGGGGCCCTGCTCTACCAATAACGTTTTTACCTTTACGGAAAAAAATAGATATTAGCACAGACCATCTAGATATTACTAGTTAATATTTAGCGATTTAACTATGGGACAGAAATCTAGATATTAAAGTAGAGCATCCGTAGATATTAAAATAAAGATTTTAACTAACAATATCCAAGATATAAAGGGCAGAATCTAAGATATTCAAGAACAATTTTTTTATGGTGCAAAAATTACCTGTAAAGCATGCCATTTTCTATAAAATTCAAAAGGATTTTATATCGTAGTCCTCTGTTTTTGATATACAAATCCTCTAGCATTCGCCTTTTTCTTCATGTAATTTTCGTGTAGAACCGATAACACGCAGTTCAAGGCTAATATGAAGGCATCAACCTATAGCTGAGTCCTCATTTCCTTGCGAAAATTGTGATATATATTTAAAAACAATTAATCCATTTTGCACCAAAACTTATAGAGAAATATATATCCGAAAAACCACAACACAAATGACGAATGTTCAAGATGCAGACAAAGCAGGGCTAAAATCTTTTGTCGCCACGCCAGACGTCAACGACATTAATCCGATAAAATTTCGCTGTTTTAATATCTTAGATATTAACCATTAATATCGCACGTTTTATACTTCCAATATAAACAGATATTGCCCTTTAATATCTTGTATGTTGAATAGCAGATATTAGATATTATGCCATAATATCCATATATTATGGTTAAATACCAAAGTTTTTAATATCCACTAGTAAATATCTATTTTCTCCGTGTTCATTTATGCGCCTATCTAATTCCTCATATATCTTCCCGTCCCTAGTAAACAAGCTACCAAGGTATACGAACTTCTCAACTTGTTGAATTCTCTCATTATTTAACACAATATTGCATAGTGTTTTCTCATTCTTTCCTTCAAACACCATAGTTTTTGTTTTATTTTCGTTAATTTTGCGGCCCATGCTCTTCATGCTTGCACTCAGTTTATTCAACATTCTTTGTAAGTCTTCGATTGACTCTGCCATAACAACCTTATCATCTGCGAACACTAACCCACGTACCCTTACGGTTTTAAGATCCACACCCTCTTCGTCGAACAGAGCTATTCTTAAACACTTGCCCATAAATAATATAAATAACCATGAGGACATAACGCATCCTTGTCTAAATCCTTAAATAATATTGAAACAGTCACTCACATTCTCATTTACCCTTACACTTGCTTTGCTACCCATATATATTATTTTTATAGCTTGTAGGAACTATCCATTGACTCCATACTCTTTCAGGACTTCCCAAAGTTTACTTCTTTCTACCTTATCAAAAGCTTTTTCTAGGTCAACAAATTCACAGAAAACGTTTTTTCCTACTCTCAAACTTTTTTCTGTAATTTTCTTTAAGCTAAATATTTGATCCGTACATGACCTTCTTGGTATAAACCCACTTTGGACTTCCCAAAACTTTGCTTCTGTTATTTTAATTACCCTACGAATAAGTATTTTTGAGTATATATTACTTACGGTACACAATAAGCTAATCCGTCTGTAATTATTGCACTCGCTTTTATCTCCCTTTCTCTTGTATATTGGTACGATAATCGCTTATTTCCAATCGTCTGGGACGTCTCCCATCTCGAAACATAAATTTATCAATTCGCAAACTCTATGTGATATGTACTCGCCACCGTGTTTAAGCATTTCAGCGTTAATACCGTCTACCCCGGCAGCCTTACCGTTTTTCAAGTTCTTAATTATATCCCTAACCTCAGTGACACAGACTTTTTCAATTGAGTTTTCCATCGCATCGTGTTCAACATCGCAGTTGTGGAGTCTTAGAGCTCCATCTCCGAATTGTCCCCTAAAATTGTTATCTGAAAGCCTCTAGTATTCCGTCTGCATCATATAGCATTTCCCCATTACTATTTCTCATGTTGACAAATTCTGTATTTTTGTTTCCTTTCATTTTTTTATGTAGCAGTTTCTTAATTCCGTCAAAGTCGTTTTGTATTTTCTTCTCTTCTTCTGCTCTAATTTTATCTTTACGTTCCTTAACTAATCGTTTCAGTATCCTGTTTTTTCGTCTGTAACCATTTATACGTCTATTTCTTTCCTCATTGCTAAGAACTACAACCGCAATACCACACACTTCGATCGCACATACAACAATGATATCCCCTAACTTTGCCGAGGTGCCCTCTATATCTTCGTTTTTTATACATTTCTCCCATGATGCCTTATCTATGCTTTCGATTAATTTATTTTGGAAAGCTATTCGCACATCCGGTTTCTGTAGGTTCTCAATTTTGATTCGCATTTTTTTTCTTGGTTCTCTTTTTTCTCCATCCCCGACCTAAGTTAATTTTTGAGATCAGAAGGTAATGATCAGTATTGCATTCAGGACCCCTAAAGACCCTTGTATCTTTGACTAACTCTCTAAGTCTTTCATCCGCAACAACAAAGTCAATTATACTGCGGCTATTTCCTTTAGGCCAGGTGTACATGTGGATCATTTTATGCCTAAACCAAGTTTTTGTAATTAACAGATCCCTTTCTAAGCATAAACCAACTAATTTATCTCCATTATAGTTTGTTCTTAGATCTCCAAAATTACCTAATACTTTTTCTGTATCCTGATTTTGAATGCCTATCCATTCATTCATATCTCCTATAGTCCAGTCAATAAAGGATTTGAGAAAAAAATTCGTAAAAGTAGCATTTTTTTCGCAGATACGTTGGCAATGGCTTTATAAAGATGTTGTAAGAAGTCCCCAAACATGCTTGTACGGCAAAGTTCCGAAATTCTGGAAAGTGTTAAACAATAACATTTTTTTTAAATTTACTCAAGAACTGTTGATTTTAGATCGAATATGGTGATGTGAAAACATCTTCATAATTTTATAGGACACAAAAAAGGTTCTATCTATTGTGGACGTATTGTAAACGGCTGCGCTATTAAGTTGGATTAGCTGCACAATTCTTCTATTTCTGAACAAATAAAATAAAATCTCAAATATCCTGGAAAAAACGTCGGAAATATATCAGGCGATTTGTACTGGAGCAAATGTAGGTTCCTGTTAAAAAAAAACGACTAAATCACTTGCATGACAAACTATCAGTATAAAATGAGCTCAACTTCAGTGTACAATTTGATATGTTTAAGGGGATGCTTTTGAGACGAAACTTCTTATAAGTGTTCCTCCATTTTCATACAATACATTTTCCAATTTGTAGGCCAGAATAATAATATTTAGGGCCTCTTTTAAAGCTTTAAACAAGTAAATTTCAAAATTTAAGCTATGATATCGTAAGCAGCGGTGATTATGAGTCCTAATGGCAGCAATGGGAGCGGGGGCGAGAACGGTTACCTCTTTCGATGATATTGAACCCTTCGAAATTTTTTTGCTCACTTTTCCCGACAATAGAATTGGCCTTCGGATGGCCGTGACGTCACTGCAATGCAGGTTCTCAATATATTCTGCTTGATAATTTGAATAAGAGTAATTACAAACATATCCTTAAGAACCTATAAAAAATCATAATTACAAAAATGAATTTTTTATTTTCAAACGCAGTGAATAAGACAATTAAGAATAAATATAACATAATTTGGATTTTTCAAGAAAATTCAAAAAGTTATTCTGATGATCTTGTAGGGCATTCAAAAAGAAACATTTTTCTTCTCTTTACTTTTTTCATATCGTGCATTATTTGGCCTAAAATGTTCATTTTCGTGTGTTTTTTGGAATGTTGTAAATGCTATAACTGGTAATTTATGGATTTTTTTAAAAAAGTCATCAGGATAAATTGTTCGACTGTTTGAATACTATGAATAACCGTACAGAGAATTTTTGAATGTTGAAAAAAGTGGTCTCAAAAATATTCAAAATGTGCCCACTTTTTGAATTCTTATCCAAAATGGCTGGCTAACGAACTGGGCCTTTACTTTAGAACACTTAACGAGTGTACCAAAGGCCAATCTAATAGATTCATTTTTTCGAAAGTTATTGAGTTCACAGACAGACAGACAGACAGACATACATATATACAGTCAGGCAGGCACATTCGTAAAAACATGTTTTTCGGATTCAGGGGTCTCAAAACGTGGACATGTAACAAACACTGGGGGGGGGGGGTCAAATTTTACACAAATCTAATTACCTTCTCTGAAGAGAATGTAAAAAGATACATTTTTCAATAAAAATTGAATGGTTACATTTTCAGTATACAAATAATTTTTAATAAAAAAACGAAGTTTTCACCAAACCAAAACCAAAAATAGTATGGTTTAAAAAATTAATTTTCAACAAATTAGTTTAATTTTCTGCAACAAAATCGGTCAATTTTCAACAATTTTCAAACAAGGAGAATAATATTCTAGTAAAAAAGGGAGCCTTCACGTATTACGCAACTTTAGAAGCGGAGAGGTGGTTCCTGTTTCGTAACTGGCTGCTGTGTGTGTAGGGGGGGGGGGGGGGGGGGGGGGCGAAGACGATTACATAAAATATTTATTTTATGAATTTTTTGCACCATAAACATTGTATGTCAAAATTTTTAAAGAAATAATTTTACTCCGACAGAAAATTTATGTCTACATGTTTCGAAACATTATTCAGAGAAGAGAAAATTTAAATTGTAAATGAAAAAAATTTGGAAGGTTTTGATTAATTATTTAAGATTTGAGAATAAATTTTTCTTAAATTTCTGGGAAATATTTAAATTATATAGTTTTTGTTTTTAAACAATAATTTGAAGTTTTGAAGATTTCAAAATGTGTGAATAAGGAATATGGAACACATTGAGACCATTTTTTTAGTTATTTAGGATTCAAACAGATTTTATGTAAACTGAATTTTGCAGTATTTTAAGAGAATGGAAACAATTTTTCTAAGTATCAATGCATAATTTTCAATGATTTTTTAATTAATTATAAAAGAACATTTAAAAAGATGATACAATATGTATAATACTTTCCTAAAATTGTTACGAAGAGTGTTAAAGATTTTTAAGCAAAAATGGTCAATATTGCCAAATTGCAAAATTTTAGAAGAAGAAAAATAGAGTTTGTTTCAGAGATATTCAGAAGTTTTGTAAGGATTCAACAATAATGAAAGATTGTCAAGATTTATAAAGAATTTTGCAAGGTTTCCAGAAAAAAAGTAGGTTCCTTCGAAAATTTAAAATCATTTTTTATTTTGACAATTTAATTTTAAGATATTATTTAAAAAGATTTTAAAACATTTCTAAAGATTTATAAAATTTGCACAAAAAAACCTGAAAGATTTTAAGGCACTTTTTTTAATTTTGCAGAATTTAAATAAATGTCAGATAAAATTTTAATAATTTTTGAAAAATTTGAAATGTTCAATATTTTGGAACAATTGTAAATAACAAATAATTCAATTTTCAATGCTTCGTTCTAAAATCCTAACATTTGTAATATTTAAATTTGCATTTACGAAATATATAAAGTTTAAAATTAGAAGAAATTAGAATTCGAAGATTAGAAAGATCCAAGCCAAATATTTTCTATTAAGCTTTTGAAGCAAAACACTTTAGTTTCAAGGCCTGAAAAATTAAATTGTTTTAACATGATCGGATACATTTTTCTAAACAAATAAATGGAATTTCTTTACAAAAATTCACTGGTATTTTCACCGTTTCAAGTTGAGGAATTTGAAATTGTAAATCTATAAGTATTACTCACTCTAAAAACGTTAAAAGTGATATGATTTCGAAACTAAGAAGCTGTCAAAATTAACGGAATCAACTTTGAAGCGTTACAAATCAACTCTAAAAAACTGAGCACAAAATATAAATAATTTAACTTCCTTTAAAAATACAAAAAATACAAAATAATCCGACGAGTCATTTTCTCTCAGGCATTTCTATGCTTATGTCATACAACTGTTGGCCGATAAGATATGTTCTTTTTAAATGGAAATGAACCGACACGTGTTTCTCAGTTTTAATAACAAAATTGACTCATTTTTAACTTTTTATCTCCGAAAGCTAATGATATTGAATATATAAAAATTGCCGGATTTTTTCCTTCAATAGTGGTTATAATCATTTATAAAATAGATATATATGTTCTTTAAACACATTCTTTCGGAAAATCTAACTTTGGAGAAAATTTCAATATTTTCAAAAATTTGTTTCATTTTTGGTTAAACATTTTATTAGTTAACAATTTACCTATTTAGTTGAAAATTCATCTATTTTATTATAAATTGGTAATAAATTGTCTAGTTCTTTTCAAAATTTATATAATAAAAGAATTAGCATTGTGTAATTATTCATATAAACGCTTAAGAGTCAACATTCCCTGCATTTAAATTGCCACCTTGTACCAGGATATCCCGTAGGTCTATTCTCTGGGATATTAAAACTTCCGCCTTTTAGGGTATCCCGAAACGTTATTCCTATGGATATTTGAATTTGCGCCTTACAAGGTGCAAATTCACAAAAAATAATAATAAAACTATAATAAAAATCAATCATAAACAAATTTAAAACCAATTCTACAGGATATCCCGTAGGATTAGGGTCAGCTTAAATAAAATGACACCCCCTCCCCTCAACTCCGGATCTATTGAAACACTGAAGTTGCATTTTTTATTCAAAGAAAATGACAATGAACCATATTTCGGAGAATTCCAAATCTGGATTTCCCTTCATTCAAATGCACTCTCTTGATTAATCTTCAATTTTCAAAAAACCGCCCGCCTCGTCTACATGGCGCCCCTATGAATAAAGCGTGTACATTAGCCTATTAGTTAAGCCGGCCATAAGAAGGGTTATTCCTAGGAAGATAAAAATATCCTCCTTGGGCTATGATATATCCCGAAGAGGCTATTACCTCGGATTAAAATTTTTTTGCCTTGTAGGATATCCTGAAGAGTTATTCCCTGGGATATCTAAATTTCAGCTTGATAAAATATCCTGGAGGGATATAAAAATTTTCACCTTTTAGGATATTCCGAAGGGTTGTTCCCTAAGATGTAACAAATTTTCGCCCTGTATGATATCCCGAATCGTCATTTGCTGTGACATCCGAATTTCCGCTTTGTAGGATATCTTAAAGTGTCATTCCTTTGGAAATAAAATATCCCCCTTATACCAAGATATCC
Source organism: Belonocnema kinseyi (assembly GCF_010883055.1). NCBI lineage: Eukaryota > Metazoa > Arthropoda > Insecta > Hymenoptera > Cynipidae > Belonocnema > Belonocnema kinseyi. Next base: position 97,124,508 of record NC_046661.1, read on the forward strand.
CGGAGACCTAGCATATCAAAATTTCGACCTTGTGGGGTATCCTGGCGGATTATTCCCTGGGATATCCTAATTTCCACTTTGCAGAATATCCTGAACGGTTATCCCTTGGGATATAAAAATTTTTGCCTTGTAGGACATTTCAAAGGGTTATTTGGTGGGATATCCAAATTTATGCCTTGTAGAATGTCCCGAAGCATTATTCCTGGGATATACAAATTTTCGCTTCGTAGGATATCCCAAGTTGATCATCTCGAAAACATTCAAATTTCCGTCTTGCACTATGTTGTCCCAGAGATTTATTCCCTGGGATATTCAAATTTCCATTTTATAGGATATCCCGAAGGTTTATCCCCTAAGATATACAAATTATTGCCTTGTAGAATATCCCAAAGGGATATTCTCTGGGATATCCAAGTTTTCGCCGTGTAGGATATCCCGAAGTGTTATTCCTAGCATATCCAAATTTGCGCCTTATAGGATATCCCAAAGTGTTATTCTCGAAGATATTCAGATTTCGGCCTTGTACTAGGTTACCCCAGAGATTTATACCCTGGGATACCCAAATTTCCACTGTGTAGGGTATACCGAATGGTTGTTCCCTAGGATATACAAATTTTCGCTTTGTAGGATATCCCGAAGTGTTATTCCTGGGGTATCCAAATTTCCACTTTGTAGGATATCCCAAAGTGTTATTCCTGGAATATACAAATTTCCGCCTTATAGTATATCCCAAAGTGCTATTCTCGAATATATTATAATTTCCGACATCTACTAGGTTATCCCAGAGATTCATTCCCTGGGATATCCAAATTTCCACTTTGTAGGATATCCCGAAGTGTTATTCCTGGGATACCCAAATTTCCACTTTGTAGGATATCCCGAAGTGCTATTCCTGGGATATCCTAATTTCCGCTATATAGTATATCCCTTAGTGATATTCTCGAATATATTATAATTTCCGACTTGTACTAGGTTATCCCAGAGATTCATTCCCTGGGATATCCAAATTTTCACTTTGTAGGATATCCCTAAGGATTATCCCCCTAGGATATACACATTTTTGCATGTTGGATATACCGAAGGGTTACTCCCTGCGATATATCCAAATTTTCACTTTGTAGGATATCCCGAAGTGTTATTCCTGGAATATCCTAATTTCCGCATTATAGTATATCCCAAAGTGCTATTCTCGAATATATTATAATTTCCGACTTGTACTAGGTTATCCCAGAGATTCATTCCCTGGGATATCCAAATTTCCACTTT
>NC_046661.1:97125873-97129190 GCF_010883055.1 Belonocnema kinseyi
TCCGCTATATAGTATATCCCAAAGTGCTATTCTCGAATATATTATAATTTCCGACTTGTACTAGGTTATCCCAGAGATTCATTCCCTGGGATATCCAAATTTTCACTTTTTAGGATATCCCTAAGGGTTATCCCCCTAGGATATACAAATTTTTGCCTTGTTGGATATACCAAAGGGTTATTCCCTGCGATATATTTAAATCCCCACTTTGTAGGATATCCCGAAGTGTTATTCCTGGAATATCCAATTTTTCGCCTTATAGTACATCCCAAAGTGCTGTTCGCGAAGATATTCAAATTTTCACCTTGTACTAGGATATCTCGCATGTTTATTCCCTGTGATATCCAAATTACCGCAATGTAGAATGTGAAGGAGAAAACGGATGAAAAATTATGTCATATTTACGTTATCAAATCCAATCAATCTTTTAAAACAGGGTTGAAAAATAATGCCTCGTACATGAAATTAATATTAGAAAACCCTCAAAACTCCACAATTATGTGTTTATAATTTTTTAATGTTTTCCTCGGAGCCCCTTATAGTTACTTTCCTGAGCCGGTAAATGTCAGATCTTCTATTTTTATTTCAAAAGATAAATAAGCTCCAATTTCACTTTCAGGTGTTCCTTTCATCCTAACAAGCATATTTTGCACATGAAATAAAAGTCAACGAATCGTTAGAATAATTATGTATCTGACGAATAAAACATGAGTAATATAACATCTTTCATTTTGAAACTCCTTCCTACGAGGATTTAAAAATGACGTAGTGGGCGTGACTCGCGTCCCGTCATTTAGCATCATTGCGTGACCGGCAGTCGGTGCGGAAAGTTCTGATCGATTCTTTTACGCTACAAAAAAACTTACCTTTTTCTAGTTATCGCTCTTGTTCTAGACATTTTGCCGTGAAACTCGCTCCAAGTATTTTTTCTTATTTGTACAGTTGTACCAGAAGAAAATCGAGGAAGCCAAAATGTCACAACAACAATACTATCCCTTCAAGGTAAGAGCAAACATCGAAAATCCAATGTTTCTTTTTTCACGAGACCATGAATGGCAATGTCCTACTTTCGAAAAAAAAGAAACTAGATTTAAAGGTCGCGAATTGTGTTTACGGTTGAAATTTTTATTTCTCAATAATCCTATCTGAATGCACAATATGTAGTTCGCAGTTAAATTTTTATTGTTTGATTTATGCTTAATCGGGTGATGATGTCATTTTGGAGCAATGGTGATCAGTGCCTTGAGATTTTATTTATATAGCAATGATAATTAACCGCAGAATAATTTGTTGGCTCTTTTCTTTTTCTTTTCGTGATTAAAAAAATATTTTTAACGTTTCAATTGATGTGAATTTATATAAATTGCGAGGCGCGGTGTGGTTCCAAATTTCGGAGCAGCTCAATTAATTTTTTTATTGCGTTTTTACGTGTCTACACAACATGAAATTATGAAGGCATTTTTATATACCTGGAAAACCCTGGAAATTTCAGGAAATTCTTGATAAAGTTAGGGCATTTTTTCGAGAGCATGTCTTTTTTTATTGCAATATAAAATTGAACTATAATGATTCTTCATTTGTAAAAGAAATGAAAATTTGATCGATTTTAGTTGAAAATTAATGTATTTTTATAGAAATTTATTTCTTCTTGGTATAAAATTAATCTTCTCGCTTGAAAATTCATCTTTTTGCTTGGAAATTCATTTTTTTTTTTGCATTGTTTTCTCTCTTGACTGAAAAATTTTCTTAGTTGAAAATTCAAATCATGTGGAAAATCGTATTTTTTGGTTGAACTCAACTGTTTTTAATTAAAAATTTAAATCTTTTGTTGGTTCATATATCTTATTTTTATTTAGAGTTCATATTTTTTAATGAAAATTTAATTACTTGGTTAAAAATTGAATTCCTTTGTTAAAAAATATTATTTTTTTTTATTGAAGATTCTTAATTTTAATTGAAAATTCATCTCTGCTTGAAAAATGAACTAGCTGACTGATTTTAAAACTGAAAATGTAACTATTCTAGTTGAATATTTCATCATTTTATTCAGAAATTCGTCTCTTTGGCTGAACGTTAATTTTTTTATGAAAAATGTCACTATTCAATTTTTCGTTGAAAAAAATTTTTAAATTAAAAATTCGTATTTTTTAGTAAAAATTAATTTTGTTGGTTAAAAATTCAAATATTCTAGATAAAAATACGTAATTTTAGTTGAAAATTTATCTTTACGGTTTAAAATGCAACTATTCCATTTGAAGATTCATCATTTTAGTTGAAAATTCATCACTTCATTTGAAAATATGACTATTTTTTTTATTTTTGAATCTTTTTTTATTTGTTTAGAAATTACTATATATTTTTTAAATTAAAGATTGTAAAGATTCAAATTGAATATTCCATCATTTTATTTGAAAATTAACCTTTTGGTTCAACATCAATTTTTTAACTGACAATTCAACTATTTAATTTTTTCTTGACAATTTATATTTTTTAGTTGAAAACTCATGTATTTAAAAAATTGTAAATATTAATATTCTTGCTTGAAAATTAATTTTTTGGTTCAAATGTTAACCACCTCAGATCAAGATTTACATTTTTAGTGTCAAATTCATAACTTTTTAGAAAAAGTAACAATTTAAAGAAAAATTCCAACCGTAAGTGTAACTATTCTAATTAAATATTCCTTTTTTTAAGTTGAAAATTTGTCTCTTTGGTTTATCATTAATTGTTTTAGCTAAAAATCTCATTATTCAATTTTTGGTTGAAAATTGATCTTTTTTAGTTGAAAATTCGTCTTTTTAGTAGAAATTAATATTCTTGATTAAAAATTAATCTTGTTGCTTAAAAATTCAATTGTTTTAGTTAGAAATTTTTCATTTCAGTTCGAAATTCATCACTATTTGAAAACGTAAATATTTTTCCAATAAATTTTTTTTTTAATTTTTAAGTGAATATTTAATTATTCCCATGAAATATTCAATCTTTTTAGTTGAAAATCCATATCTTTGTTTTAACATCAATTTTTTAAACTCAAAATTTAACTATTCAATTTTTGGTTGCCAATTAAAATTTTTTAATTGAAAATGCATTTATTTAAAAACAAATGTTTTTGGTAGGAATTAATATGCTTGTTTAAAAATTCATCGCTTTGGTTACAAATTTAACTACCCCAGTTAAATGTTTAAAATATTAATTGAAGATTCACCACTTTTGAGAGTTGGATTTAACCAATAAAAATAGATTTTTAACCAAAAACTTGAATCCTCAAATAAAACAGATCAATTTTCATTCAAATAGTTGCATGGTTCACTAAAAAA
>NC_046661.1:97129290-97132191 GCF_010883055.1 Belonocnema kinseyi
TTGAAATTTAATGTACCCAATCAAGAGAAGCTGTGATAAAAAAACTGAGATATAACTTTAGGCCAACACACAGAAATTGCAAGTTTTAAAGCTTGAAAAATTTTTAAAAAATGTGATGGAAATTAATTGAAGATTCACCACTTTTGAGAAAAAATAATTTTTTTTCAACTAATTAAGTAATTAAGTATTCCTTTTTTTCCAACTGAAAATTCGTCTCTTTGTTTGATCATTAATTTTTTGAGCTAAAAATCTCACTATTCAAATTTTGGTTGAAAATTTATCTTTTTTTAGTTGAAATTTCGTCTTTTTTAGTAAAAATTAATTTTCTTGGTTAAAAATTAATCATTATGGTTCAAAATTCAATTATTGTAATTAAATATTTATTTCTGTTCAAAATTCATCATTTTTTTCTTTATACTTATATATTTTTTTGAAATTCTTTTGCTTTTTTTAACTGAATATTGAATTATTCAATTTTTGATTGACAAATTTATTTTTTTTAGCTGAAAATTTCTTTCTTTTTTGGAAAATTCGTCTTTTGATAGAATATAATGTTCTTGGCTGAACATTTATCTTTTTGGTTAAAAAATTAACTACACCAGTTAAAGATTCATAATTTCAATTGAAAACTCATCTTTTTTATTTAAAATCCATCTGTGCTAGTTGAACATTCGTAATTGTTTATTAGAAAACTTATCTCTTATTTGAAAATCTAACTTTTTTTAAATAAAAAATGTCAATTATTTTTTTTCCTGAAGTATAATTATTTTTATTGAAGAGCCCATCTATTAATTGAACATTCGCCTCTTTGGTTGAACATTAATTTTTTCAACTGAAAATTTAACTATTCAATTTTTAGTTGACAATTTTTTTTGTACTTGAAAATTCGTATTTTTTATTAGAAATTAATCTTCTTGTTTGAAAATTATTCATCTTTTTGGTTGAAAGTTCATCTATTCCAGTTAAATATTCACAATTTTTAATTGAAAATTCATCACTTTGGTTGCAAAATCGATTTTTTGGTAGAAAATGAATCTTATTGGTTGAAAATGCAACTATTTGTTTAAACATTCATATATATTAATTTTAATTGAATGTTTAAAAAAATGCCTTATTAGTTCCGAAAATATTCTATGGTGAAAATAAAGAAACACGCATTGCAGCTGGACCAAATTTTTGTCATTTTATTTGTTACAATCATTCGAATATTACTTGCAAATACTCAAAAATTAACTCCATTTTTTTCAAAATTAAGTATTCTCCGATCAACCGTAGATATTCGAGATTTTCTTTTCTTCGCTCTGGGAATTCTTGCCATATCAATTTATTAATTACAAACAATTAAAAAATATATATTTTAAAAATCGAACTTACACATTTTTCTCGGAAACAGCTAAATGTCATCAAAAAATTGTTGTCAAAAGTTTACGCATTTCGCAAAGTTCTACCAAAAATACATGATTCTTTTTTTGAAGAAGAATGAAGAATTTGAGAAAAACCCTTTTTTTATTTTTTCCCAATATTTTTTAAAAGCTCTTGCAAAATGTCATAGTAATTTCAATTCTAACTATTTTAAATTAGACATTATTAAAAGTTTGAATTGATAATTTTGTTTATTTAAAATAATTCTGTATTTGAAATTTGTATGAATATGAAAATTAAAAGCCAAAGTTAAAAAATTTCAAAATTTGAAAGAATTTCGGATTTAAACGTATCGGTTTCTATACATTTTACGTAGTTTTCAAATAAAAAATGAAGGAATCCAAATACATATAAAAGCATTCAGTTTTCTAAACTTCCTCAAAAATAAAAGCGGTCGATATTTGAAACGACCTAAAAATAAATTAAAAACATGCACTAATAACTGAAAAAAGCCTAATTTTCTGAAATATTTTGCAAGACGTTTTTGCAGATTCTGATAAAAATGGTTTGCTATAAGAATCTATAGTTTTACACAATTTGTTGTTAACTCGACTCTAAAATTATCTTCATCTCCCGGAAACTGGAATTTCAGGGACAAATAATATTTACAATACTTGAGTTGATTAATGAAGTGTTTTTGAAGTTTTAAATTATAATTTAAATTCAAGAAATAAAAAAAAGCAGTATACTATATCTTTTAGACGCAAAAATTCTTTTTTTTATGGATAATATATTTTTAGTCTTATGTTGAACTTGATGTTTTGAACCCGAGGCTGAACCTGTGCCAGAAACTGGACTTTCAAGGCTAAACTGAATAATTCCTTCACATTAAGAGCATGTGCTTGTTTACATAATATTTCCCAGATGAAAACTGGTTTCTAATTAAAGATAATTATAGGTATTGAATTTTTATGTGGGATTAAGTTTATTGTACTTATGCTTTTAAGTTTAGGGTCTGCGTTGTCGATTCTAATGGAAATAAAAAATTACTCTAGAGTTTAAAAATAGAAAAGAATAAATGAAAGCGAGGCTGACTTAATTAGGGAGTAATGATTTCCAATAAAAAAAAACGAATTTTCTACAAACAGTTCAATTTTGTACCAAATTCTTGAATTTTTACACCGAAAATATGAATTTTCAACAAAAAAAGATCATTTTTATTCAATCAGTTGAATTATTATCAAAATAATACAATTTTCAGTTAAAAAAATTTAATTATAAACTGAATAAAAACAAATTTTCAAATAAAATTTTGAATCTTCTACTAAATAAATTTACATTCAAGGAAGTTGTTGCATTTTCAATGAAGGAGTTAAATATTTAACAAAAACTGTAATATTTTATATTAAAAAAAGAATTTGATTGAAAATAAAAAACAGTTGGATTTAACCAATAAAAATAGATTTTTAACCAAAAACTTGAATCCTCAAATAAAACAGATCAATTTTCATTCAAATAGTTGCATGGTTCACTAAAAAA
>NC_046661.1:97132291-97192548 GCF_010883055.1 Belonocnema kinseyi
TTGAAATTTAATGTACCCAATCAAGAGAAGCTGTGATAAAAAAACTGAGATATAACTTTAGGCCAACACACAGAAATTGCAAGTTTTAAAGCTTGAAAAATTAAAAAAAAATGTGATGGAAATTTATTGAGAATTTTTCATGTTTACATTTTTCGATAAGCAATGATAATATTAAATTATATTTTAGAAAAAATAATTTTTGATGAAGTTAGCTTTTTTTGAAATAATAACAAAAATTAATTTTCTTTTTTGGCACTTGGTTAATCGAATCATTTTTTATTTAGAATTTTTTAAAACTACTTTACATAAAATAAGTTCTTTTTGAATGGAAGAAACATCTTGTTTAATTTAAAAAAGCAATTATAAATTTCTGTGAATGATGCGAGAAAAAACATGCGTAATTTTTAAATGTTTAAAATTTTTTGTGACTTTTTTTAAAAGTTCAAATAAGGGTTGCATTAACCATATAAAAAATAATATTTTTGTCGATACTCATAAGAAATTAAAATTGAAGAAATTATATTTAGAAGAAATTAAATTTTAAAATCTTCTTTAATATCCAAAATTATTATTGAACTGCGAAATTTTTGGTTTTTAGAAATTAAAAAAATCAAGAATACAACGATCAAATTTTAAAAACACTTTTAAACTTATTTTGTCAAAATTTTATCGTTGCTTTTTTTTTACTTCCAAAATTTTTGAGTAAAAGGGATGTCCAACAAATTTGAAAAAACTCAAGGGTGTAGGAAATTTCTAAAATTCGACTTTTGGACTGAAAATTAAACAAATTGGTAACAAATTTTTGCTCAAAACGCTTCGAAAAAATTCAGGCGTATTCCTTGGTTGATTACAAGAACTTTTTATTCCTAATGATTTTTCCGAAAAGCGCATCGTTTATTGTAAAAAAATTCATGAATGTTTTCACAAAAATTTTGCCATTAAGACGCCATTTCGAAAATACTAAAACGAAATCGGTTAGTGAGATTCCAGGTTAATTACAGACTCAAAAAGCTTTGGAAAATGGTTCACAAAAAAAAAATAGGCACGAAAACTCACGTTTTTTTTTTGTTTAAACTGCATTTTGGGATAATAAATAAATTTGTTGAGGAATTTCATTGGCACTGTCGGAAAGAGGAGATCTTAAGCAATAAAAATATATGTGTCTCAATTTTTTCTAGTGTGGAATAGTCTTAGTTATTGGCCGTTGAAAAGCAGTGTCCCGGTAGTGGCGTTTTGGCCGTTTAAGGGTTAAATTGCTTCTTAAATAAAATATGGACTAACGTCACATCCATTGTTTAAAATATTTACTTGAAAATTTATTTATTTCGTTGAAAATTTGTAATTTTGAAAAAAAAAACTATTTTTTAGTTAAACTTGCAACTATTTGGTTGAAAATGAGTTTGTTTTAGTTTAGGATTCTAGCATTTTGTTGAAAATTCATTTTTGTTAGTTAAATCCAACTGCTTTTTATTTTAAATTAAATTCTTTTTTTTTAATATCAACTATTATAGTTTTTGTTAATTATTTGACTCCTTGATTGAAAACGGAACTACTTCCTTGAAATTAAATTTTTTTGGTTGAAGATTCATAATTTTATTTACAAATTCAATGTTTTTGGTTAGAAATTCCATTTTTTAAACTGAATATTAAACTATTTTTTGAAAATTCAACTAATTAATTAAAAATTATATTTTTTGTCGAAAATTCGGTTTTTTTTATTGAAAATTATTTCTCCTTAATTAAATGGCTCGTCAAATAAAATGTGAACTAGAATAAAATCCATTACATGAAAATTGATCTATTTTGTTAAAAATTAATCTTCTTGGTTGAGAATACAACTGTTTGGTTACAAATTTACATATTTATTTGAAATTTCGTCATTTCCGGTAAAAAATTAATCTTCCGTGCTTGAAATTTGTATTATTTTGGCCAATTAGCGAATAAATTCAAACATAAATCGTGGAATTCTTGAAATTAAATTTCAGTGCACTCCAACGGTTTACCCAGCCGAGCCTTTCGATGCAAATGCGGATGCTGGTGTTTTGCGAAAGGCTATGAAAGGTTTTGGCACCGACGAAAAAGCCATAATCGACGTCCTGACGAAACGAGGAATCGTTCAACGACTTGAAATTGCCGAAGCCTACAAAACTCTCTATGGAAAAGATCTCGTGAGCGATTTGAAAAGCGAGTTGACTGGTAAATTAGAGGATGTTATTGTCGCCTTAATGACTCCACTACCTCATTTTTACGCCAAAGAATTGCACGATGCCGTTGCTGGCCTCGGAACCGACGAAGAAGCGATCATCGAAATTCTCTGCACCCTCAGCAACTATGGAATTCGAACGATCGCTGCTTTCTACGAAAATCGTGAGTTTCAATCTTTTTTTTTTATTTCCTTTTTTTTATTTAATAACTAGGACTTGGATCGAGCGACTTTTCGATTTTTTTTTAATGCGACTAATCGGCGTTTCCCAGGGTGTCTATCAACATTGAAATCCTGGAGTTCTCCTTGAATTTTTCACGAGAACCTTGAATTTGAATTTTTCTTTTGCTTTTAAAAGAGTTTTTTGCATTGAAATTTAAAAAGTAATTTAAATATTTTGCTTACTAAAAAGTTTTTTTATTTATCAAGGTATAATTTATTTGTAACTAATTTTTTTAAACTGAATTTTAAATTGATATATTTTTATTTATCATTTATTTATTTATATAAAATGATTTTATAGATTGCAATGAAGAGACTGTAATATTGTAAATGATACTAACTTATAATGATTCTAATGATTTCAAAATATTTAAAAATATTTAAGAGATTTTATAATATTTAAAAGTATTTTGAACATTTCAAAAAGAGTTCACGGATTTCAAAGCCCTGAAAAGGATTTCATAGTTTTGAAAAAGGCGTGTAGACAAGATTTCTAACGATTGCACATAGATTTTGAATCTTTCATAAGAATTCTAAAACTTTCAAAAGATTTAAAGGAATTTTAATATTTTAAAAAGTGTACAGTACACCAGATGTCAAAGATTTCAAAATATTTCACAAAGATTTCAAATATTTTAAGGATTCCAAGGATTTTACCGAAATTTTTAAAGATTTCAAAAGGTCCCACAAAGATTAACATTTTTTTAATGATTTCAAATGAATTCAAGCGATTTTACAAACATTGAAAAAAACTATATAAAAATTTCATAAAGATTTAAAAAGAATATAAGAATTTCAAAGGTTTGGAAACATTTTAAACGATTGCAAATTAGTTTAGAAGATTTCACAAATATTTCAACGATTTCATCAAAATTTCATATAGATGTCAAAAGAATACAAGAATTTCAAAGATTTGAAAAAAAAATTCAGAAATATTTCAATGAATCCATAAAGATTTCAAAAGACTACAAGAATTTTAAACATTTCGAAAACGATACATTACATCAGATTTTAATCGATTTCACATTTTTTTACAAAAATTTGCAAATATTTCACAAAGATTTTAAATATTGCAGTGATTTCAGATAAATACAGAAAATGTACGCAAGATTCCACGAGTTTTAAAAGAATTTATAAGGAATTGAAAAGATTTCATACATTTTTTTAAAGTAAAAAGATTTCAAAGGTTTCAGAACATTTCAAAGTTTTTGAACGCTTTCAAAAGATTTCAATAAACTTGAGAAGATTTCAAAAAATTTCAGTTATTTCAGATGAACACAAAAGTTTTCAGAACCAAAGATTAAAGAAAGATTTTACAAAGATTTCATGAGGATTTAAAAATATTTCAAAAAAATTCACAAAGATTTGAAAGATTTTATAAAAAATTTCACAGAAATTTAATTTTAAAATTCACAGAGAATTCAAGAATTTCAAAGATTTTATAAAGAAATTAAAAAGATTTCACAGAAATTTCAAGATTTCAACAAATTTACAAAAATGTCAAAAAATTTCACCAAGATTTCCAAATACCCAAGAATTTCAAAAACTTTGCAAAGATTTAAATTGATATTAAAAACTAGAAAAAACTCTAACATTTTAGTTGAGATCATTAAAAATTGAACAATTTCTAATTTCGTAATTCGGTATTCAAAATTAAATTTTTTTAAATGACCAGTCTTGGTTGAAAATTAATTTTTTTTTTTAATTCAACCGTCTTCTAAAAAAATCGTCTTTTTGGTGTAAAAATTCAACTATTTGATTAAAAATGCAACTTTTTTGGTTGAGTTTTAATTGAAAATTCGATTATTTTGTTGCAAATTAAACTATTTGCTTCAGAAGTCATATTTTTTTTGTCAAAAATGGAATTTTTTTGTTCAAGAATCGTCTTTTTTATTTAAAAAATTCGTTTATGGATCATTCATTTATTTCAATTAAAATTATTTGGTTGTAAATGCAATCACTTTGTCGAAAATTATTTTATTTATTTCTTAATTCAACTATTGAATATAAAATTCACCCTTCATTGAAAATAATCTTTTTATCTTAAAAATTCAGCTATTTGATTGCATTTTAATCTGTTTTATTTATAAATTCGACCGCTTCGTTAAAAATTTACCCTTTTTTCAGTGTCTGGTACCTTTCTATTTTTAAAATCCGTTTCGCAACATTAAAAAGTGCAGCTGGGAAATTAAAGATAATGAAATCATACTCTGGCACTTTCCACTTGTGAATGATTCTTTTTTTTTTTAGCTGGAAAAATAATTTGCAGTTTCAAATTATTTAAGCAAATAATTATCATTTAGATATTTCCGAATTTTTCCGTATTTATAAACACGTTGATTGTTCATAAAAATAGAAAATAACTGAATTAAAAATTCTTACGTTTCCTATTTGAAATTAATCTTTGATTGTTGCCAAACTTTATTACTTTTACCAAAATTAATTTCGAAAAAAATGACACTAAAGCTGCTATTTTCCTCACCATTTTTTGCTAATGTCACTATTTCTTTACATTGTTTAAAAAATATTTGTCAACCAAGTAGTTGAATTTTCGAAGAAAAAATATAAATTCTCAACAAAAAAATGTAATAGTTGATATTTTAACCAAGAAAATATTTTAATTTTACATAAAAAACAGTTGCATTGAACAAAAAGGACGAATTTTCATCAAAATAGTTTAATAATAAAACAAAAACAGATTCATTGTTAACCAAACAGTTACATTTTTAACGAAAAAGAATTAAATTTCTTTCGAAAGAAATTATTTATAAAATTAAAAAGATAAATATTCAATAAAATAGTTAAATTTTCAACCAAACAAAACTTTTTAATTAAGAAAATAAAAAAATGTCAATGCAGCTGTTGAATTTTTTAAGACAAAAAGAAGACTTTTCTGCAAGGTAGTTTAATTTTTAACCCGAGAATATAAATTTTAAAAAAATGTTTATTTTCAAACAATCAGTTGCACTTTTATCCAAATAGTTCAACTTTTAAGTTAAAAAATTAATTTTTAACTAAGCAAAAACGATGTTTCAACTAAAAAGAAATTTTCATTGAAATAGTTGATATTTCAATCAAAAAATATTTTAATTAAAAATAAAAAACAGTTGGAATAAACCAACAAAAATAAATTTTTAAATAAATACTCCAATTCTCAAACAAACCAAATTAATTTCGAAACGAGCTGTTGCATTTTTAATAAAAAAAAATTATTTTCTACCAAAAATGACGAATTTTCAACAAAATGCATACATTTTTATTCCGAGAATATAAATTTAAAAAAAAGTTATTTTGTAACCAATCAGTTGAATTGTTAACAAAATAGTTCCATTCGAAATTGAAAATACTAATTTTTAACCAGCAATGAAGTTACAACTAAAATGATAATTTTTCAACAGAAAAATTACATTTTTTAAAAGCAATTCAAATAAGAAGTTGAATTTTGAACCTCAAATGATAAATTTTCAAATTAAAAAAATCAAAATTTTCAATTTAAAAAATTAATTTATAACCAAATAAAAAACGAAGTTTCAACTAAAATTATGATTATTCAATCGAAAATTAAACATTTTTAAAGTAGTTCAACTTTCAACCAAGAAGTTGAATTTATAACCTAAAAAGACAAATTTTCAACGTAAATTTAATAGTTTATATTTTATTGTAAAATATTTGTATTATAAAATTAAAAACAGTTGGACTTGACAAAAAAAAATTAAAATAAATACTTGAATTCTCCACTAAAACATATTAATTTTCAACCAAACTGTTAGATTTTTAACAGAAAAACAGTAGTTTCTACCAAAAAAGACAAAAACAAAAAAGTTCAATTTAGAAAATTAATTTTTAACAAAAAAGAAACGAAGTTTCAACTAAATTTATGAATTTTCAACCAAAATAAATTGACTTTAAAAGTAGTAATTCAACTTTCAACCAAGAAGTTAAATTTTTAAACCTGAAAAGATACATTTTTTATTTTTAATGTAATATGCAGTTGATATATCAATAAAAAATTTTTTTATTTAAAAATAAAAAATAGTTGGATTGAGCCAACAGAGGCGAATTTTAAAGAAATACTTTAATCCTCAACTAAACAAGATTAATTTTCAACCCAACTATTGCATGTTCAACCAAAAAATTTATTTTCTACCAAAAAGACGAATTTTCAAACAGATAATTTAATTTCCTACTAAATTGCGCAATGATCGAGTCAAAAAATACGATTTTTCTACAAAACAGTTGAATTTTTAACAAACAAGTTAATTTTTAACCGAAATAGTTTAATATTTAGCCACGAAATTGCAGTTTAAAGAAAAACTATGGGATTTTTACAGAAAGAGGAAAATTCCCAAACCAAGAAGACGAATTTTCAACAACGAGAAAAGTATTTTAAAAAAAGTCTGAAGCCTGCGATAAATAAACAAGAATTTTGATGACTTATGGTCTAAAAAAAACATGTTAAATACACATTTGTGTTATTTTTAATACTCAAAAAATATTTGTTGAGAAAACTGGAAGTTTTGCTTCAAAAATGAAGTTAATTTTCCATTGCGCACTTGTTTATTTAAAATTGCACTATTTTTTTTTAAATTTTCATGCTGTTTTCGATTTCTAAAGTGAGTTCAAGGCCTGAAAATGTAAAAAAATTAGTAGTTTGCTCTGCTTATCTAATTCATAGCGTGCATATCATGATGACCGTATCAGTTTTTTTTTAGGTAAATGTGAGTCAGATCAATTCCTATTCCTTTTGAATCGCAAGGTCTTGTTTCTCGACTGAACATAGTACACTTGTGTTCGAATGAAAAGAAGGACAAATTGTGACGAGTGTGTGCTTATATATTTATATGAATACCTAGCAAAGGTGATGTCATCACTTTTACGAAACAGAGAGTCAATTGATGACGCGACAGAGCTGTACCTGTTGCATCCGTAGAACTATTTTCAATTTTTAAATAACTTCAAAGTAATATTTTAATAATTAGGGACTTTTATTAATTTTTCAATATTGTTTCAGTCTAAAAATTGAAAATTTCAAATGTACAGTTTTTTAATTGAAAAACAATTGCTTAATATTTATCAATATTTCACTGGTCATTTAAAATGAGTTACTAAAAAACAAATGTTCAAAACTAAAAAAAAAACTTTAAATGTTAAAATTTTAATGGTTCTATTTAAAACATTTTAATTTGTAAGTAAAATTGTTGAATTTTGATATATAAATCAATATTAAACATCTATTATTTCTAGAAAAAATTGAAATTATTTCAAATAATTTAAACGAAGTGTACGTCCACTGACTAAATCTGGCTATTCGTACTGAAGTATCAAATTTAAAAATTAATAGTTTTTAAAACATAAAAATTTATAAAATTTCATTCTATTTTTCAAAATGAAAATCAATTTTGTTTAATAATTAAAATGTTCAAAATACGACAAATTGAGTATAAAAAAATTTGCTTGTATATAAATATTATTATAATATCAATATTCTAATAAATATTTTAATCGAAGTCTATTAATTTTTATCGTTTAAATGAATTTTCATATTTGATTATTAAATTTGGAGTAATTGATTAATAAACTATCTATAATAATATAGATAAACAATATTAATACAAAGTTTGGCGATAAAATTATTATTTTTTATATTAAAATTTTTTTTAAATAAGAAAAATTTGTTTTTGAAGCCAACATTTTTTACGGAAAATGATCTTTTTTTTATCGTTTACTTCGGTCGACTAAATATAGATTTTTGCAGCTTTCGAACAAAAATATTAGTAGCTTTTTAAGAATTTCGAAAGGCTTCAAAAGAAAAAAAGGACATTCTCTTATGATTCCCAGGAAAATTGAAAATGATTTTTCATTTTGACAAATTAATTTTAAAAGACTATTCAAAAGGATTTAACAAGATTTCCAAAATTATCAAAAATTGGTCTAGAAGATTTTAAGGATATATTTTATATTTTGTAGGATTTAAAGAAAATGTTAGGAAAAATTTTAACTGTTTTAAAAGACGTTTAAAATTTTTGAGAAATTTTCAAAAAGAATTTAGAATTTGAAAAAATGTAACACATCTAGATTTTTCAAGATTTTGAAATAACGTTTTTAAGTTTTTTAAGTATTTTTAAATTATCTAAAATTAAAATGATTTAACTTCTAATTCAAGAAATGTTTTTATTACTTCAAATAGAAAATTTTTTAGCACTAGAGTTCGAATTTTTTAATTTCATTGTCCGGGGAAAAATGTTTTAAATCGTCGAAAAATCCGCGAAATGACCGGGAATTTTTTTCTTTATTTAAAACTGCCACGCTGTATTTTCAATTTAAAAAGAAGAGCTTATAACAAAATAGCAGATTTTTAATCAAAATAGTTCAATTTTTTGAAAAAGATGAATTCTCAACAAATTAAATAAATTTTTCACAAAACATTTGAATTTTCTAACAAATTGTTATATTTTTAAGCCTGAAAATACTAATATTCACTAAAAATGTAATAGCTGAGATTTAAACCCAAAAGAAATAAATAAAAAATAAAAACCAGTGGAATATAACCAAAAAAGACGAATTTTGAACAAAATATATACATTTTTAACCAAACAGTTGAATTTTCTATCAAAGAAGACGAATTTTCAACGCATTACATACATTTTCCACTAAATATTTTGAACAAAAGCTGTGATGTTTGTCCAAATTTTATTTTATTAATTTATAAATTTTTATTGAAAATTTTTAGTAAAAAAAGGATTCTACAAAAAGACGAATTTTCTGTGAAACAGTTCAAATTTTAACCTGAGAATATCCATTTTCAACAAAAAAGTTATTTTGCAACCAATCAGTTGAATTTTCAAAAGAATAATTCAATTTCGAGTTTAAAAAAATCATTTTTAACAAAAAAAAAAAAAATAATTTTCAACTAAAATTATGTATCAACATAAAAAATGAGCATTAAGGAAAATAATTCAATTTTCACCAAGGAGTTGAAAATTTGAAACAAAAAAAAGACGAAGTTTCTGCGAAAGATATATTTTTTATCAAAAATAAAAAATTTCACAAAAAATTTTCACTTTTAAAATTGTCAAGAAACAAAATTTTAATCAAATTGTTTTTTAAAATAATTTTATTGAAAAATACGACTAATCGAGTTTTTTCGTTTTGTTTTTTCTAGAAATTCGATAAACCTAGTTTCAATTTTATTCTCAATGAAATTTTTAAAGTTGAAATTGAAAACTTTCAATTGGCAACATTAAACATTGAATTACTTCTCAATAATGCTTTATTCTGAAAAAAATTTTAATTAATAACGATTGAAGTTAAAAATTTTCTAATTTCGTGAATCCGAATTCAAATTTTTATTTTTTTTTAATTAAAAGGCGTGCGAGTTGGACAATTTTAAATAAGAAACGTGTAAAATCTATTAATTTCAAATTTCATTACAGTTTCCACACTCTTTCCGTTTATTCCCCTTTTTTAAATAATTACTCTTTTTTCCCCGTCTATCCTCTTTTGGTTCAAACTTGATTTTGTCGTTGTTAAAAATTCAACTATTTGGTTCAAAATTTAATTATTTTGTTGTAAATGTAAGTATTTTGTTAAAAAGTCAAATTTTTTGGTCAGACATTTAACTGTTTTGTTATCATTTTCCTTTTTGGATTGAACATTTCTCTTTTAAGGTAGAAAATTGATCTTTTTTGTCGAAAATTCATCTTTCTTGATTTAAAATTAACATTTTTGTTGAAAATTTAACTGTCTTATAAAAAATTCGCCTTTTTGGCTTAAAAATTCAACTATGCTACCATTTATTTGTAATTTAAATTATTTGATTGAAAATTAATCTATTTGTATGTTTTGTATGTATAAAAATTCATCTTTTATGATGGAAAATGTACCTTTTTCTTCAAAATTCGTCTCTTTTTATTGAAAGTTCAACCATTTGGTTCAAAATTTATATTTTTTCGTTGAAAATAATATTTTTGTTGAAAACTTAACTTTATTTTTGGAAATTCATCTTTTTGGCTCGAAAATTTAACTATTTGGTTAAAGTTTAGTTTTTTTGTTAATAAACTCGAACCTTTGGTTGAAAATTCGACTATTTGGCTAAAGTTTTTTGCTTCAATAAACAATAGTAATTTTTGGATTCATTTTAAGTTAATGTAATTATCGGCTAAAAACCGATCTGCTCAAAAACCTAATAATTTTTAAATTGAATAAAAAATTTTTCGACTTATTTTTTAATGTCGTTTTCAAAGAATGGAAAGATAAGATATTTTTACATATCATTTTCTGAAAAAAAAACAAGAGAGATAATAGTCTTATTCCGTATAATTTTGTTGCCTTGTTCGAATTTTTTCTCTGAAGTAAAAATTAAGTTATCTAACAAATTCTATTAATAAAATCGTGACCTTTCTGAAAACTATTTTTAATTTAACTTTTGTATAAAAAGATAGAAAACATTAAAAATTTCTTTATAAACAAAAAAAGCTTCTTATTTCAAATGCCGAATTTTATTGCAAATATTTTGAAAAACTGTACACAAGCAACTGTTAGAAAACGAAATAATATTTTGTTTTAAAATATATTTTAAACACCTGAAGAATTTTCTTTTTTTTTTAATATTTCTTGTTTGGCTTGGTATCGGGGATACTTAAAGCTCATTTAAAATTCAAAATTTTTTTAAGTCTTTCAAATAATCAGTAATTTTGGAAAAGCCTAATAGTTCAAAAAGCGTAAAAATGTTATATTTATAAAAATTGATTTAAATGTGTAAATGAAAATTTCAATTAATTTATTCTTAAATATTTCAGACTTCTAAACACAGGGTGGCCGTTTTAATTGAAGAAATAAATTCCCAGTCATTTCTCGGTTCGCAAACATTTTTGACGTTCAATCAAATTTAAAAATTCAAATTCTAAAGCTAAAAATGTTTCCATTTGAAGTTACAAAAAAAGAAACTACATATTAAAGCACTCAAAGTGGATCTATTGAATTTCGAACTTTTAAAATTAAAGTTTAAAAGTTTTTAATTAAAAATGTTGTATTTAAATGCTCAATAATTCATAATTGATCAATTTTATATGAAATGCAGATAAACTGCTAATTTTGGAATTTTTACCTTTTATAAATTATAGAGTTCAAATTTTCAGATTCAGTTTCAAGATATAAATCCACGTTATCATTTACAATATTCTGACTTAAAAAAGTCAATCAATGAACATTAAAATTTTCAAAATTATATTATTTTAAGGAATTTTAAGCCAGAAGCATTACAAATTGAAAAATCGAAATTTTTTTATCGGAACACTTCTTAAATTATAAGTTCAATTATTTTCATTTTAAATAATTTAAACATTTTTTAAAAGCTTCAAAATTTTATATCAAAGTATTGAGAAATCTTATATTTGGTTTTAATTTCCTCTTCTTAAATGAACAGTCAAATATTGCTAAGTATTCAATAATTATTGTTTTTTTAATTAAAAAAAAATTTTATTGAATGGGTTGAAAATTGAATATTTTAGACTGAAACGGTATTTTTAATTTAATAAAAGCCTTTAATTGCGAATATATTACTATCAAGTTACTGTAAAGCTGAAAAGACTTTCGAATTTAAATCGTTTAATTTTTAACGTTAAAATCTTGAAATTCTTAAATCTTGAACGGATTTGGAAATCGTTTTGTCAAATCAATTATTGTTCACCTTTTAATTCTTAAAGTATAGATCCATTAAAAAAAATATTTATTTATATTTAAATTTGATAACATAAAAAATATGGGAAAATTTGCAAGTTCGCGCGCTTTTAATTTTTAATTGTTAAAGTCTTCAATTTAAACCGATTTTTCTTCTAGAAATTTGTAAAATTCCCGTTTAAAAAATAAATTCACTGTCATTTCCCGATCTCAAAAAAATTTTGGCCCAGCGGCCACCCTGTAAACATTTAGTATTTATTTACATATTATTATAGCTTTTAAATTCTTTATCTAGTAAAAAAAACTCGCATTTAATTAATTTTAAAAATCCTTTCATTCTTTTTAAATTCCAGAATTTAAGGACTTTAAAAAACAGATATTACATTCGGGCTTAAATTTGTTATTTAAATTGCGCTTGCCCTAAAAATGGATTATTTCACAATTAAAGACTTTAAATTGAAATAAAGCTAATTTTGAAATATTTAAATTCAGTGATATTAAATCCTGCTTCAAATTTATGATTGCAGTCTATGGAAAAACCCTCGAAAGTGATCTCAAAGGGGACACTTCTGGACACTTTAAACGCCTTTTGATGTCCCTGACAACAGCAAATCGGGATGAAAATCAGGGAATCGATCACGATCAAGCCGTTGAAGACGCACAAGCACTTTTCGATGCAGGTAAATATTTATAATATTTATATATTCATATTAAAGTAAGATTTTTAGATAATAAAAATCATCCTGATTGAAAATTAAAAACTGAAAATTCAACACAACAAAATCATTCACAATATTTTCAGGCGAAAAGCAGTGGGGAACAGACGAATCTCAATTCAACGCAATTTTAATATCTCGTAGTTACCAACAACTTCGACAGACTTTCATTGAATATGAAAAAATCTCCGGCCATGATATCGAAGTGGCTATCAAGAAAGAATTCTCAGGAAGTATCGAGAAAGGTCTCCTTGGAATAGGTAAGTAGCTAAAACTAAATTCTATTTTTCGTTGAAATATATTAATAAAGAATTTATAATTTCACTTAAATAATGGAAAAGTATTTCAATTTCAATTATTTAGTAAAGTGATTTAATAATTACTGAAATCATTTAGTTGCTAATTTTAATGGCATTATTTTTATTAAAATATGCGTTTATTCTTAAATAAAAATTTAAGTACTTTGAGGAGTTTTTTTACACTTATTATTTTGTTGGCAATGTTCAAATTAAAATTGAAATTATTTTTTAAAAATTGTATTTTATAATATAATTTATAATTTTATAATTTATTTAAAGTAAAATAAATGAAAAGCAATTCCAATCATTTTTATAATGGATGAAAATTGATATCTTAACACCAAATTAACATTTTATTGAAGTTTTTTTTTAAACCTATATTTTCGGTGAAAATTTTAAGACAAAATGTTAACGTTCAAATTTAAAGATTTTTTCAAATCGAATTTTTATTAAAAATACTCATTTTTATTCACAAATTGTAAAATAACATTTATTTAAAATGGTAGTATCTGATGATTTTTACATAGCGTAAAATTTGAAAAAATTGGGAAACTTCTTTTAAAAAATTAAAAATTATTTGAGGGTATATTTTTAAAGATTCAAAGCAATTTTCAATAGTTTGAACAGATTAAAAAAGATTTCAAAGATTTAAAGGTATTTTTTAAATATGCCAATGAATATTTAAGAGATTTAAAATATTTTATGGTATTTTAAAAGATTCCAAGTAATTAAAATGTTTTCAATTTCAAATGATTTTTAAAAGATTTCAATGATTTGAAATAATTAAGGAAATTTTAAAAGATTCTAAAAAAATTTTATTAAATACAATAGTTTTTTGGTATTTTGAGAATTCCAAATAATTTCCAATATATTTCATACATTTTAAAGCATTTTAAAATGCTTTAAAAAATTAAGAAAGATTTCAAGAATTTTAAGTATTTTAGGATGTTCAACAAGATTTTATTAAAAATACAAATTTCTCATTAAAACACTAAAATATTCCAAAATTGTTTAAATTATAATAATATTTGTTTAAAAATACCAATTTTCGACGCAAAACAACAATAAATTTTAAAATTATTCAAAATATGTGAATCATCTTTGCAATCTAAGGATTCTTTTATACAAATTTCAATTTCTGACGAAAAACATCACAATTAGAAATTGCTCAGGATTATAAATTTTATTATTTTAAACAAAGTCATTGGATTTCAGATTCTTTTTGTTTAAGAATACCAATTTTAGCTGAAATACGCTGACATAACCTAAAGTTTTAACAACAAAAAATTATAAATATTTATTGAAATCTATTTTGCATTAAAAATACACATTTTCGGCAAAATTGGCATTTCTATCGCAACACAACAGAAAATTTTATTGGAAATCTGATGATTCTGATTGAAAAATTTTGATTTAGATTAAAATTCTTCTTTAGAAATACTAATTTTCAGTGAAAAGTACAAATGTACTATTTTTAATAATGTATTAGATAATTTGAAATTTTTAAAAGGGGTCACTTCTAGATTTAATTTATTAAATTTCAAATTCAATTCAAACAATTTCGAGTCACTCTTTCAGATAGGAAATTTTGAATGTATATATTGTTCACTCTCAAATTTACTTGACTCATATAAAAAATTTCCATCAGTTTCATTCATTTATAATATTTATAATCACGTATTACTTCAGTTTACAAATTTCTAAGTTTTTAATTTAATTTAATCTGTTTTAATTTGTTTTTAACTTTTTTTGATAGGAAATTTTTTATTTATTTATTGTTCGGTTTCAAATTAGCTTTATATTACTTTTAACTATTTTTTTAAAATTCGTTTTTTTCTGTTTGAAATTAATTTTTCTTCCTGAAAATTTAATAACTATTCTATTCTTGGTTAAAAATTGATAGTTATTTCTTGAAAATTCAAATATCTGGTTGAAAATTCATGTACTCTTTCGTTAAAAATTAATGTTCTTTGTTTAAATCAGCATTTTAATTCAAAATTCATCTCTGGTTGAAAAATGAGCTATTTTTCTGAAGATTTGTTATTTTGTTCTTAAAAATGCATTTTTTTAAATTGAAGATATTATTTCAGTAAATATGATTGTAGTAAATTTTAGTAAAAAAATCATCTTTTTATTTAAAATTTAACTATTCCGGTTGAAGATTCATCACATTGTTCGAAAATGTAACTATTTTTTTTTTCCAAATTAGTTTTTTTTTGTTGAACTTTTTTTTGTTAACTAAAAACGTAAATGTTCAGTTTGAATATTCCATTATTTTAGTTGTAAATTCACCTCTTTGGTTGAACATTAATTTCTTGAACGGGAAATTTAACTATTAATTTTTGTATTGACAATGTATATTTTTTAATTAAAAATTCATGTATTTTGTTTAAAATTGTTTGTTTTTTCTGTAGAAATTAATCTTTTTGGTTCAAAAATTCATCTTTTTGGTAGAAAATTCAACTATTCCAGTTAAAAATGTAGCATTTTAGTTGAAAATTCAACTATTTAAGGTGAAGATTCATCTTCTTAGTTGAAAATTCTTCATTTTGGCTTAAAATTCATCTATTCCAGGTGAAAATTCATAATTTTTCTGGAAAATTCATCACTCTGGATACAATCTTTTTCTCGCAAAATAAATTTTTAGAACGAAAATTAAATTTTTCCATTTTTGGTTGAAAGCTGATATTTTTTTAGTTTAAAATTCAACTATAAAAATTTATTTATTTTGTTGAGATTTCGTCTTTTTTGGTAGAAACTAATTTTCCTGAATGAAATCGAGATTTTTGGTTGAAAATTTTACTATCCCAGTTAAGGATTTTCATCATTTTAGTAGAAAATGTATCGGTTTAGTTGCATTTTTTTTAAACTGAATATTCAATTATTTAATTTTTGATTGAAAATTGATCTTTTTTTATTTAAAAATTAATGTATTTAGTAGAAAAATCGTAATTTTTGGTATAAAATTAATCTCCTTGTTTGGAAATTCATATTTTTGGTTTAAAATTCATCTATTCCAGTTGAAGATTCATAATTATTCTTGAAAATTCATCACATTAGATACAATTTTTATCCCGGAAAATTATTTTTTTACTAAAAATTTAAATTTGTTTATTTTTGGTTGAAAACTGATCTTTTTTAGTTTATAACTCATTTTTTGGTTAAAAATTGATCTTTTTTAGTTAAAAATTCAACTATTTGGTTGACAATTTATGTATTTTGTTAAGAATTCGTATTTTTTGATAGAAACTAATCTTCCTGATTGAAATCAAGATTTTTGTTGAAAATTTTACTATTCCAATTAAAGATTCATCATTTTAGTAGAAAATTATTTTTTTTTTTTTAACTAAATATTCAACTACTCCATTTTCGATTGAAAATTGATCTTTTTATTTAAAAATTAATGTATTTTGTAGAAAAATCGTATTTTTTCGTATAAAAATAATCTTCTTCTTTGAAAATGTGTCTTTTATTTTATTATATTGTTTATGATTTTAGTTAAAAATGAGCCATTTTGGTTTAAAAAAAATTTTTGTGAAAAATTAATTTTTTAAGTTTTAAATTAAACAATTTCATTTTTGGATGAAAACTGATATTTTTTTAGTTAAAAATTAAACTTTTTAGTTGAAAATTGATCGGTTTTGTTCGAAAATTTATCATTTTAGTTTAAAATTCATCTATTCCAGTTGAACATTCATAATTTTTCTTGAAAATTCATCACTTTGGATACAATTTTTCTCGCGGAAAATAAATTTTTTTCATTTTTGGTTGAAAACTGATATTTTATTAGTTCAAAATTCAACTATTTGGTTGAAAATTGATCTTTCTCAGTTGAAAATTCAACTATTTCGTTGACAATTTATATATTTTGTTAAAAATTCATCTCTTTTGGTAGAAACAAATCTCCCTGATTAAGATCAAGATTTTTTTGTTAAAAATTCTACTATTCCAGTTAAAGATTAATCGTTTTAGTAGAAAATGTATTGGTTTAGTTGAAAATTACTTTTGTTTTAACTGGAAATTAAACTATTCAATCTTTGATTGATAATTGAACTTTTTTATTTCAAATTTTATGCATCTTTTGAAAAATCATCTTTTTGGGTAGAAAATTAATTTTAATTGAAAAATAGTCATTTTAGTTTTAAATTTGTTTTTTTTTTTAGAAAAAAATATTGTTTAAACTTCAAATTAAACAATTCAATTTTGGGTCGAAAATTCATCTATTCCAGAAGAAGATTCATAATTTTAGATAAAATTTAATCACTTTATTAAAAGATGTGTTTTTGTGTAAAATTAATTTTTTTAACTAAAAATTTTAAAAATGTTTATTTTAAATTAAACAAATTTACATTTTTTATTTGAAAATACCACTATTTAGTTGAAAAATACAACAATTCAGTTAATCATTCATGTATCTTGTTGAGAAATCGTATTTTGCGGCAGAAAATTAATTCTTTTCGTTAAAAATGTATGTTTTTTTTTCCAATTCAAATTTGTACTACCCACATTAATTTTACCTAAATATGCACTGAATTTTAAGTGTATGATAAGATATCATATAATTTCTTTGAATTATTATTCAAAGTCATGAACTTTAAGAACAAATTCAGGAAAGTGATTAATTATGTTTTTAGTATTATTTAATGATTTAATTAATCAATGGTTCTAATATATTTAAGAATATCTAGTAATTATTAATTGATAATTATTTAAAAAATAATAATTATACCAGGAAAAAACCTGGAATTATCAAAGAATATTTTCCACGGATTTGAGTACAATTCTGTCATTAATTTCATCATTTAATTATAATTTTCAGTTTTTATTTCAAAAATCGAATCTGCAAAACCCTCTTTTATTTTCAGTGAAATGCGTCAAGTCGAAAATCGGTTTCTTCGCGGAGAGACTTTACGCAAGTATGCATGGCATTGGAACGAAGGATCGCACTCTAATCCGAATTGTCGTTTCGCGTAGCGAAATTGATCTTGGGGACATCAAAAAAGCGTTTGAACAACGCTACGGAAAGTCACTCGAGAGTTTCATTGCCGTAAGTTATTTTATTTTCTTATCCACTTCCTCTCCGGGAATTTTCAAAATTGGTACAGAAAATTGGCTTGCTTTTATTTCAAAATTACATTTTCTTTGACGAGTAAAAAGGATTTTCTGTTTGTAGAGATTCTATTTCTAAATCTGTTTTATTTTTATTGATGTTTTTTTCTTGGATACTCCGGATAGTGTCGAAGTGCAACCCAATGAGATCCAATATATGCCTGACTTTAAAAATTACAAACATTTAAATAATAAAAATTGGCCTAGCGGTAATTTTCATAAGCTTGGATAACATTTACAACTAAAATTCACTGGGAAAATCTATATTTTTGGGTAAAATTTAATTTTTTTATTGAAAAGGCTACTTATTATAATTACTTATTTCATTACTTTATTTAAAATGCAACTATATTGTTAAAAAGTTATATTTTTTTATCAAAAGTTTAACTACGTTGTTAAAAAATCGTGTCATGTTTTGTTGAAAACAAATTTTTTAAATGGCAATTAAACTATTACATTTTTAGATAGAGATTTATCTTTTTTAGTTGAAATTTCAACTTTCTGATTGAAATTTTTGTGTTTCGGTAGAAATTTAATATCCTTAATTTACAAGTTATCCTTTTTGTTTAAAAATTTTGTTAATTGGTTGAAAATTTAATTATTTTGTTAAAAATACAACTATATTGTTAAAAAAAACAACATATTTTTATCAAAAGTTTAACTAATTTGTTAAAATATCATTTTATTAGTTGAAGGTTCATCTCTTTGGTTGAAAATTTAAGTATTTTCATAAAAATTCGTTACAGTTTTTTTTTAATGAATTTTTTCAACTGACAATTAAACTATTCCTTTTTTGGTTAAAAATGTACCCTTTTAAGTTGAAATTTAAAGTTTTTGGTTAAAAATTTATGTACTTTGTTGAAAACTCGCCTTTCTTGGTAGAAATTTTAATGTTCTTGGTTGAAAATGTATCTATTTTTGTTAAAAAATCTATCAATTATTTGAAAATTTAATTATTTTGTTCAAGATGCAACTATATTGTTAAAAAGTGATCTTTTTATGAAAAGTTCAACTACTTTTTTAAAAATTCATTTTTTTAGTTGAAGCTTCATCTCTTTGGTTAAAAATTTAACTATTTTAATGAAAATTCGTGTCATTTTTCGTTGAAAAAAAATGTTTTTAAGTGAAAATTCATGTATTTTTGTTGAAAATTTGTATGGCTCGGTAGAAATTTAATATCCTTGATTTATAATTCATCCTTTTGTTTAAAAATGCCGTTAATTGGTTGAAAATTTTAATATTGTATTGAAAATGCAACTATGTTGTCAAAAAGTAATTTTTCAAATTAAAATTTCAACTAATATGTGAAAATATAATTTTTTTTAGTTGAAGGTTCATATGTGGTTGAAAATTTAACTATTTGAATGAAAATTCATTTCATGTGTCATTGAAAACAAATTTTTTAAACTAACACTTGAACTATTCCATTTTTGGTAAAAAAGATTATCTCTTTGAGTTGAAATTTCCACTTTTCGATTGAAAATTCATATATTTTGTTGAAAATTTATGTGTCTCAGTAGAAATTGAATATCCTCCGTTTAAAATTTATCCTTTTTGTTAAAAAATTCTGTTAATTACTTGAAAATTTAATTATTTTGTTGAGAATTGCTAAAAAAAAACATATTTTTATTAAAAGTTTTGAATAAACTTTTATGTTAAAAATTCTACTATTTCATTAATAATTCATATTTTTTTCTTGCAAATTCAACAATTTGATAGAAAATTAAACTTTTTGAGTTGAAAAATCATATTTTTAGGTTGAAAATTCATTTCTTTTTATTATTCGCCTTTTTGACTTTAAAATGAAATACTTTTCTTGAAAATTTAACAACTTTGTCGAAAAATCATTTCTTGTTAACATTGTTTTTTTTTTGCATCAGAAAATTTGACTAATCCATGTTTCGTCAAACCCTTATCCTGTATTTTGGATAAGTCGGTAATTCGTCTTTTTTTTATTGAGCATTAATCCTCTTCGTCGAAAATTCATCTTTTTGTTTAAAAATTTAACAATTTTATTGAAAATACGTTTTTTTTTTTTTTGAAGGTATTTATTTTATCACAGTTTTTATCTTAAAATTTAGCCATTCCATTTTTGGTTGAAACTTTATTATGTATATTGTCAAATTTTTCGTTGAGAATTCAACTATCTTGTTAAGAAATTATTTTTCTGGATTAAAAATGATCTTTTTTGTTAAAAAAATCATTTTTCCGATTTAAAAATCGAACGTTTTCTAAACCATTCCATTTTTTGTTGAAAATTGATCTTTTTTTTAGTTAAAAATGTAACTATTTGGTTAAAAATTTATCGTTTTTAGTTGAAATTCTAACTTTGTGGTTGAAAATTCGTCTTTCTTGGTAGAAATTTAATATTAGCCTTTTAAAATATAAATGAAAATTACCTTTTAAAATTTTAAATTAGCCTTTTCCGTTTTAAAACTAAATAATTTTGTTGAAAATTCACGAATTTTTTTAAAACTCGTTTTCTTTGTTAGAACATTGATCTGCTTGGTCGAAAATTTGTATTTTTAGGTTATAAATGCTACAGTTTGATGGAAAATTAAACTTTTTGGTTAAAAAATTATATTTTTAGGTTGAAAATATAACTTTTTTGAAGATAATTCGTCTTCTTGGCTTTAAAATTAAATAATTTTGTTGAAAATTCATATTTTTTTGTTGTTCAAAATTCATCTGTCTTGGTAGAAATTTAATATTCTTGATTGAAAATGTATCCTTTTTGGTTAAAAATGCATTTGCTTTATGTAAATATCAACTGTTACACACTTCATTGAAAATTCACCTTTTTTTAGTTAAAAAGTTGATTATTTGACTTAAAGTTGACCTACTTCGTAAAAAAAATTTTTTAATGAAGGATTCATAATTGTAGTTGAAAATTTAATTATTTTTTAAAAATAAACTTTTACGTTAAAAATTTGACTGGTTTGTAGAAAATTCATATTTTTGGCTGAAAAATTCAACAATTTTTCAGAAAATTAATCTATTTCGTTGGAATCTAACTAATTATTTGGTTGATAAATCATATTTCTGGGCTGAAATTTCCACTGTTTTCGTATATATTTAGCTTTTGTCTTTAAAATAAAATAATTATTTTGAAAATTCAAGTATTTTATTAAAAATTCGTCTTTTTGTTAAAAAATTAATCTACTTGTTCGAAACATCATATTTTTTGTTTAAAAATTTAACATTTTAACAGAAAATTAAACATTTTCTTTGAAAAATTATATTTTAGAGTTTGAAATTAAAATTTTTTGTAGATAATTCGTCTTTTTGGTTTTAATATTAAATAATTTTGTTCAAAATTCGTCTTTTTTGGTAAAATTGTAATCTTTCCTCGGAAATTAATATTTTTTACTTAAAAATTCAACAGTTTAGTTTTTTTTTAGTCAAAAATTTATATTTGTGGTTAGATATTTAAGAAATTTGTAGAAAATTAGTTGTTTTTTTTTTGTTTAAAGTTATTTTTTTAATCTCATTTTTTACCTGAAAATTTAAAGATTACATTTTTTAAAACTTTATTCTGTATATTTTTTTTCAATTAAACATTGAAATAATTGATATAAAATGCATGTATTTGGTTAAAAAGTCGTCTTTTTGGATTAAAAAAATATTCTTCTTTGATAAAATTTCGACTTTTTGGTTCAGGATTCAATATTTCTGTGCTAAAAATTCAACTTTTTTTGTTGATAATTAGCCTTTTTGGTTTTAAAATTAAATAATTTTGTTGAAAATTCACGGATTTTGTTCAAAACTCGTCTTTTTTGTTAGAAAATTAATCTGATTGGTAGGAAATTCATATTTTTAGGTTGAAAATTCAACAGTTTGGTTGAAAATTAAACTTTTTTTTGAATAATTCATTTTTTTGGCTTTAAAATTAAATAATTTTGTTGAAAATTCATGTTTTTTTTCAAAATTCGTATTTTTTGACAAAATATTAATCATCTTGGTCGAAAATTCATCTCTGTGCTTAGAAATTTAACAATTTTGTGGAAAATTCGATCTTTAGTTGTTGGAAGTCATTTTTTCTTAATTTTACTTTTTATCTGAAAATTTAACTATTCCATTTTTAGTTGAAACTTTATCCTGTATATTTTTAAAACTAAAAATTCAACTAATTGGTAGAAAATTCATGTGTCTGGTTGAATAGTCGTCTTTTTGGGTAAAAAATTAATCTTGTTTGTTGAAAATTTAACTATTCAGTTGAAAATTCATATATTTTAAAGAAAATTTATATAGTTTTTGAAATTTTGGGTAGAAAAATATTCTTCTTTGATAGAAGTTCAACTTTTTGTTTGAGGATTCAACTATTTTATTAAAAATTAATCTTTGTTGATTGAAAGTAATCTTTTTTGTTAAAAATTCATTTTTTCCTATTTAAAAGTTCAGTTTTTTCTAAAAGATTTGACTTATTAGCTTAAAAACTTTACTTCTTTTATTGAAAATTCATCTTTCGTGCTGGAAAAATCATCTTTCTTGTTTTAAAATTAACCTTTTTGATGAAAATTCAACTCTCTTCTGAAAAATGTATATTCGTGTCTTGAAAGTTAAAATATTTGATTGAATTTTAATCTTTTTCGAATAAAAAATTTGACTATTTGATTCAAAATTCATCTTTGCATGCTGGAATTTGAAATATTTGGTTTGAAATTCAACTGTTTTGTTAAAAATTTAATTTTTTTTGTAAAATTTAACTATTTTTTTGAATTTATCCTTTTTGGTCGAAAATTCAAATATATTTTGTTGATAATTCATCCTCTTGGATTTAAAAGTCATCTTATATAGCAAAAAAATCATCCATCTTGTTTGAAAATTGATCCTTTTTGGTTAAAGATTATATTAATTGGTTGAGAATTTAATTGTTGTTTTTTTAATGTAACTATATTGTTAAAAACTCATTTTTTCTTCAAAAGTTTAACTTTTATAAAAAAATAATTTAGTTGAAAATTCACGGATCTTTTTTAACTCGTCTTTTTGGTTGGAACATTAATCTGCTTGGTCGAAAATTCATTTAACTTTTTTGAAAATAATTCGTCTTCTTGGCTTTAAGATTAAATAATTTTGTTCAAATTTCATATTTTTTGGCAGAATATTAATCTTCTTGGTCGAAAATTCATGTTTATGGTTAGAAATTTAACAATTTTGTTGAAAATTCGATCTTTATTTGATGGAAGTTATTTTTTTTTACCATTGTTTTTATCTGAAAATTTAACTATTCCATTTTCGGTTGAAACTTTATCCTGTATATTTTTTTTCAATTAGAAATTCAAATAATTGGTAGAAAATCCATGTATTTTGTTAAAAAGTCGCCTTTTTGTGTAAAAAAATTATTCTTCTTTGATAAAATTTGAACTTTTTGGTTCAGGATTCAACTATCTTGTTTAAAATTTATATTTCTTAAATGAAAATGATCTTGTTTTTTTATTAAGGATTCCTAATTATAGTTTAAAATTCAACTATTTACTTTTAAATTGACTTTATGTTAAAAATTCTATGGTTTTGTTAACAGTTTATTCTTTTGCCCGCAAATTTAACAATTTAGTAAAAAATTAAACTGTTTGGTTGAAAATTCAACAAATTTGTCGAAAATTCATTTATTTCCTTGAAAATTAAACTTTTTGGTGAAAAATCATAGTTTTAGGTAGAAAATTTAACTGTTTTGAAGATAATTCGTCTTCTTGGCTTTAAAATTAAATAATTTTGTTCGAAATTCGTATTTTTTGGCAGAATATTAATCTTTATGGTCGAAAATTCATGTTTCTTGTTAAAAATTTAACAATTTTGTTAAAAATCGATCTTTATTTGTTGGAAGTTTTTTTTTTTAATCTTGAGTTTTTATCTGAAAATTTAAGTATTCCATTTTTGGTTGAAACTTTATCATGTATATTTTTAAAACTAAAAATTCAACCATTTGGTAGAAAATTCATGTATTTGGTTGAAAAGTTGTCTTTTTGGGTAAAAAACTAATCTTGTTTGTTCAAAATTCAAATATTCAGTTGAAAAATCATATATTTTATAGAAAATTCATATGATTTGTGAAAAAGTTTTTTTTGGGGTAGTAAAATATTCTTCTTCGATAAAATTTCAACTTTTTGTTTGGAGATTCAACTATCTAGTTAAAAATTAATCTTTGTTGATTGAAAGTTCTCTTTTTTGTTAAAAATTCATTTTTTCCTATTTAAAAGTTCACTATTTTCTAAAACATTTGACTTATTAGCTTGAAAACTTTACTCTTTTTTTGAAAATTCTTCTAAAAAATGTATCATTTTGTCTTGAAAATTAAAATATTTAATGCATCTTTTTGGGTAAAAAACTAATCTTGTTTGTTCAAAATTCAATTATTTAGTTGAAAAATCATATATTTTATAGAAAATTCATATGGTTTGTGAAAAACTTTTTTTTTTACTATTAAAAAATTTAACTTATTAGCTTAAAAACTTTACTCTTTTGTTGAAAACTCTTCTAAAAAATGTATCTTTTTCTCTTGAAAATTAAAATATTTAATTAAATTTTAATCTTTTTCGATTAAAAATTTGACTTTTTGATTGAAAATGCATCTTCGCATGCTGAAATTTCAACTATTTAGTTTGAAATTCAATTATTTTGTTAAATTTATAATTTTCCATCGAAAATTAATTTATGTTTTTTTATAATTAATCCTTTTCGATAAATAATTCATCTCTTATGGTAGAAAAGTCATCTATCTTGGTTGAAAATGTATCTTTCTTGATTGAAAAGTACGTTTTTTTTATTTAAAATAAAAAACATTTTTTAAAATAACGAAAAAATTCGTCTTTTTTGGTTTGAAAATGTTACAATCTTCAACTTTTTTTTTGTTGAAAAAAGTCGCACATATATTTTATTTGGGAGATCTTTTATAATTGTCCGGTATGGCCCTTTAAATTTTCTAACATTAAATTTTCTAGATGAAAAGGTTAATTTTATTTGTAAGATATGCCTTATATTTTAAAATTAGTCTGAATCTCGCAGAAAATGAGAAAATTCCTTTTATTTGTTTCAGGGCGATACATCCGGCGATTATAAGAGAGCCCTCCTCTCCCTCGTTTCGACATAATTTTTTCGCTCAAGAGTCGGAAATAATTTTTCGCCAAGTCGCTCGCTTCGTTGGTGCACTGCCTAAAAATCGACGGAAACTCAATTCTGCATTTAGACTTTTTACACACGAAAACGTATCGGAAAATAACGAGCTAGCGACCAGAACTCAAAAACTCAACGTTCCAAAACATACCGATAGTATTTTTTAAATAATAAAATACAGAAAACTGCATTTAACTTTCTTTCAGAAAAAAATCTAGGCTTGCTTTTCTCAGATTTAAGTGCACGAAACTTAGATGTTTCAATTCCTATTATTGGCCAAACTTTAATGTTCGTCTTTTAACGTTCTTTAATATTTACCAAAATTTAATGTTCGTTCTTTGATATTTATCAAAATTGAGTGTCCAGTCTTTAATATTTATTAACGATTAATGTTGAAATTATTCAATTATTTACGAAATATTTAGAGTTTATTTTGAATTTAAATTCTTGAGAAAAGTTTTTCCACTTTAACAATGTTTTTTTTTCTTGAAGATAATAAAATTTGATATTGTTGCTCTCTATAAAGGGAGAATCAGGTACTTTATTTTCGAAATCGTGTTTTTCTCTTAAAGAATGTTATAGTATTCTTGAATTATAGTAGATTTGGAGTTGTTCCTAAAACTGCCTTATACTCACATTTGTACATATATATAATTATATATTACTATTTTTTTATCCGAATTTTGCTATTGCTGATAGTGTTTCAAATTATACATCTATTTTACATCAAAAGCGCAATAGTATTATTTATTGATAATCGAGTGTTTCGCAAAAGAAACTACACAATGCGCAATTTTTACGTGGCATCATTTATATTTTTAACACAAATAAACTAATTCCTGATGCAATTCGTTTTTTTTTTAAATTGCATTATTTATCTTCTCTGTTTATTGAGTATTTTTAAAGGATTTTAAATATTTTTACGCAAATTACAATTTAGGACCCTACATACGTTCCTTAGTGATTTTCTTTTAATTTACCCAATTTTCAACTCGATATTTCAATATTTCCTTTTGAAAATAATTATTTTTGCCCCTATTTTAAAGCAATTTTCCCTTTTTCTTATTTTTCCCACCTCAATACGAAATTGATTTATATAAACCAAAAACTGGGTGGCCACTGGACTAGTGAATCGGAAATTTTCTGAAACCAGGAAATGACAGTAAATTTATTCCCTGACCGGGAATTTTATGAATTTTCAGAAGAAAAAGTAGCCCCAGTTTGATTTCAACAGTTTTTTAAATAATGAAAGTATTCAAAACTGAAAAATTTATTCCGATAATTTTATTTTTAAATAACAATTTTAATGATTCATTAATAAAATATTTTTAATTCAAAGTTTTAGGTCTTCCTTTATATTATTTTTTATTTTGAAATGAAGAAATAAATTTATTAACATATTTTTATTAGTTTTCTTAGCCATTACAAATTTAACTGTTCATTTAAGTCGAGTAAATTGAGGATAAATATATGTAAAAGTAAACAATTTGAATCTGAATTGTTTTACATAGAAAGCTTTGAAGCTGTAGAATTTCAAAGAGCTTTTCAATTTTTAACGTTACAATTTGAATCGTTCTGTTTAAAAAATGTTTAATCTGTAAGTCAAATTCAGAGTGGCCGCTGGACCGGGAAACCAGGAAATGACAGTAATTTGTTTTTTTGTTGACCGAGAATTTTATTTTTAAGCTTACATTTTTAATTTTAAGAATGTTTACATGCTTTCTTAAAGACTTGAACAAATAAAAAATAAAAGCCTTTGATTTTGAAAATTTTGGATAAAAAAAATTTTTATTCAAAAAATAATTACATTTTCTTTTAATTTATCTGTACTTTAAGTAATAAACAGTGAACGAAAACGATTTTATACCAGTTCAAAATTTAACAATTTTCAGATATTAACGTTAAAACTTTAACGGTTTTAATTTGAAAGTCTTAGTCATTAAACAAATGTGAACGTGTGACTAGAAGTTTATAAACTATTTTCAACTCAAAAATAACTTCATAATAATTTATTCATAATTAAAGGATTTTATTAAATTTAAAATATTGTTTCAGTCTAAAATATTCAAATTTAACCCATTCAATTTGAAATTTTTAATTAAAAAAAGATTAATTACTGAATATTTAGCAGTATTTGAATTTTTATTTAAGACAAGTAAATTGAAAACAAATATTTGATAGAAAAGAATCTTTAACTGAGTTGTTTGACATAGAAAACCTGGAATCTTTAAAATTTCGAAGAGCCTTTAAACTTTAAACGTTACAATTTTAATTGTTGTATTTGAAAAATGCTTAATTTTTAAGTGATATTTTTAAAAAGATAAAAAATTATCTTGCAAATTTTAGAAAGTTTTGTTAAAATCTTCTAGAATCTTTTGTAAAATTTTTGTTTAAATCTTTGAAAAACTTTTTAAATAATCTCTTAAAATAATTTTTCAAAATGAAAAATTATTTTCAATTTTCCCAGGAATCTTAAGAAAATGTTTTTATTCTTTTGAAGCCTTTCACAATTCATATCTCTTGAAATTACTCAAATTTCGCCTACAAATAATAAATGTTCAATTGTTATTTATACATCGAAATTGTAAAGAAATTTTCTAAAATTTACAGGATTTTCTGAAAATTGTAAAAAAAATTCAATTATTTTGACAGATATTTAAAAGTTCTGCAAAAATTTCCAAAATAATTTAAAACTTAAAACTAATTTAAAAAAACTTCTAGATTTTTCAAGATTTTGAAATACAATTTTTCAGCTTTCCAAGGATGTTTAAACTATTTAAAAAGAAAATAATTAAATTTCTAATTTAAGAAGTGTTTAGTTAAAATTTTTTCAATTTTTCAATATTTGATGTTTCTAGCTTCAAATTCCTTAAAATTATATAATTTTGAACATTTTAAAGTTCATACATTGAATTTTTAATTTAGAGCATTGAAAATGACACAGTGGATTTATATTTTTTTATACTGAAAATTGTTAATAACTTCAATTTTATATTCGTAAATTATTGAGCATTTGAATACAAATTTTTTTGATTAAAAACATTTCAATTTCAATTTTTAAAGTTCAAAATTTAACAGTTCCACTTTGAGTGATTTCATTTGCAGCTCAGTTTTTATTACCTCGGGTGGGAAATTTTTTAGCTCTAGTGTTCCATTTTTTAAATTTCATTGACCGTGAAAAATGTATGCGATCCAGGAAAAAACCGAGAAATGACCGGAAATTTATTTCGTCGATTAAAACGGCCACCCTGGAAATTGTTAAATTTTGAAAAGATTCAAAACCGAATTTTTCCAACAACTTTTGGAAAATCCTGTAAATTAAGAAAAAATCCTTAAAATCTTCCAGGTTCTGCTTTGATGATCATTTTGGAAATCTCTCAAAATCTTTTTAAATTTTCTGTTACAATAATTTCGGTACGAATAGCCCAATTTTTTCGGGTCACAAACTTTGTGTAAATGATTTGAAATCATTTCAAATTCTAAACTTAATTTTGATATTTTTAAAACTTCTAAATATCTCTTAAGATTACTCTCATTTTTTCTACAAATACTAAGTGTTCCTATTGTTATTTATAAATTCAAATTTTAAGGATTTTTTAATTTGCAGGCTTTTATAAAAGTTGAAGGAAAAATTCAATTAATTTAAAAATATATTTAAACGTTTCGAAAAATTTTCAACAATGATTTTAAATTTGGTACAATATAAAACCACTTCTAGATTTCTCAATGTTTTGAAATACATTTTTTAAGTTTTTGAAGAGTGCTTAAACTATTTAAAATCAAATAATTCAAATTTTAATTTAAAAAAAATATATTTTAAATTTTTTAATTTGTCTAGCTTAAAATTTATTCAAAAATATCATTTCGAAAAATTTTAAAGTTCCTTACTTGAACAAAACTTTATTTCTGTAATATCTTTGTAATTAATAACAATTATTATCATTTTATTATTTCATTAAATAGTAATTAAAAAATAAAACCTATTTTTCAAGTACACTTATATAAAAAATTGAGCTTTTACGAACATATTAGCAAAATAGGGCAAAAATTAACTGAATCCAATGCATTTGGTCCCTTGTTTTCCTCTCCGCAATCTACGAAGTGAAGTTAACTGTTGATTGGAGTGAAAATACCTAATAAGAAAATTAATAAGGAAATCGAACTATTTTTGTTCATAAAGCCTACTATTATATTTTTGGTTCGGGATTTATCTAATTTGGTTAAAAATGCTACTATTTGGGTAAAAAGTAATCTTTTTTGGTCAAAAATTCCACTACATGGTTGAAAGTTGAATTCCATTTTTAGAAAATTCATCTTCTTAGTTAAAAAATCATCCCTTTGGTTTAAAATTTAACTGTTATGTTGGAAAATTATTTTTTTACACTAAAAATGTAAATATTCCATTTTTGGTTGAAGATTGATATTTTTAATTAAGATTCGATCTTTTCCAGTTGAATTTTTTGGTTGAATTTTCATTTCTTTGGTTGAAAATTTAACTATTTCGTTAAAAATTCGATTTTTTTAACTAAGATATTTTGGCTTGTAAGTAAATCTATATTTTTTCGTTGAAAATTCATGAATTTTGTTGAAAATTAATCTATTTCGGTAAAAAAATTCATCTTTTGCAATAGAAGTTCGACTGTTTCCTTTGAAATTAATTTTTTGCTTGAATATGCATAGTTTTAATTAAAAATGCATTTAGGGGTTAAAAATTAAATTATTTTAGAAGAAAATTAATATTTTTGAGTTGAAAATTCCTTTTTTTCACTGAAAATGTAAATCTTCTTGGTTTTAAAAGTAACATTTTTGGTTGAAAATTCATTTCTTTGGTTTAAAATTAGTTTTTTTTATTAAAAATTGATTTTTGACTGAACATTAAGCTATTCCACATTTTCCGTAAATTGGATCTATTTTTATAGAAACTGAATCATCTTGGTTAAAAATAAGTCTATTTGATTTAAAATTGAACTATTTTGTCGAAAATTCTTGTTTCTTCTTAAAAATTCTATTTTTGGTTCTAAATTAATTTTTTTTAGTTGAAAATTTGTCTTTTTCGT
Organism: Belonocnema kinseyi; assembly: GCF_010883055.1. Taxonomy (NCBI): domain Eukaryota; kingdom Metazoa; phylum Arthropoda; class Insecta; order Hymenoptera; family Cynipidae; genus Belonocnema; species Belonocnema kinseyi. Next base: position 97,162,686 of record NC_046661.1, read on the forward strand.
AGAAAAGTGATCTTTTGCGATATAAGGTCAACTATTTGATTAAATTTTGTTGTTGTTAAAAATTAATATTTTTTATTGAAACTTCAACTGCTTTGCAGGATATTCGTTTTTTAATTTAAAATTAAACCTATTAGATGAAATTTTGTGGTCTTTATTGACTGAAAAATCTTTCACGGTTGAAAATTCAAATGCTTTTTAATTGAAAATTAAATCATTTTTTGTGGAAGTATCAACCATTACACTTCAAATATTCTGTTTTTTTTTAGATAAAATTGCAAAGAAATTTTTAATTTTTTACCAAGAAAAAAGCATTTTCATTTTTTTTGAAAATTATTTTTTTACAGTAAAAATTTAAATATCTCATTCTTGGTTGAAGATTGTTTTTTTTTAAATTGGAAATCGATCTTTTCTATTTCTTTTTTCTATTGGAGTTTCATTTCTCCGGTTGAAAATTTAACTATTTCTTTTTTGCTGAAGAATCATATTTTTGGGTTGAAAATTCAAATTTTTTTCATATAATTCGTGTTTTTGACTTCAAAATCGAATAATTTTAAGATTGATCATTTTTGGATGAAAATTCAAGTACTTTTTTAGAAGTTGAACTACTTTTTTCAAAATTATTTTTTTTTAATATTACCTCATTGTTTAATAATTTAACTTTTTTGTTAAAAATTCGTTTTTCATTTGGTAAAAATGTATGCATATTTATCTGAAAAGTTCACTGTTTCATTTCTGATTGGAAATTTATACTTTATAAGACGAAAAATAAACTATATTTGATCAAAAATCCATGTATTTTTTTTTTTTTTGAAAAATCGTCTTTTCGATGATAAAAATAATTTTATTTTAAAGAAATCTTTTTTTGGTTGAATTCAACTGTTTGTCCAAAAAATATATTTTTTGTTGAAAATTTAACTATTTGGTTAAACATTCATCAACCTTGTTCGAAAATTGATCTATTTGGTTGAGGATTGAACTATTTTCGTCTTTTCGTAGGAAAATTATCTTTCTTGATTGAAAATTAATTTTTTTTATTTTAATTTTTTCGAGTTGAAAATAATACTGTTTTTGGTTGAATTTTAATCTTTTTTGATCGAAATTTCAATTTTTTGTTAAAAAATTCGTCGTTTTTTGACTGAAAGTTAATCTTTTATGGTAAAAAAGAATCATTTTTTTGGTCGAAAGTAAAGTTTTTTGTTGAAAATCCAACAGTTTTCGAACAAATTTGCCTTTTTAACTTTGAAAATTTAACTGTTTGGTTGAAAGTTCAAGTATTTTGTTGAAAATTCTTTTTTTGTTGCTTGAAAATTGATTTCTGTTGGTAGAAAATCTTAGGAATTTAAAATACTTCATATTGAATTCAATATGATATTTACAATAATTTTATTTAAAGGAATATATTAAACTATTCTTTATTTAAAATTAGACTGCTTTTGGTTACATTTTAATCTTTTTTGCTCGGAAATTCAATTGTTTTTCAAAAATTAGTCCTTTTGGAATGAAAATTATTTTTTTATGGTACAAAATTATTTTTTCTTTTGTTTAAAATGAAGTTTTGTGTTGAAAATTCAACCGTTTTCGAAAAAATTGGTCTCTTTAACTTGAAAGTTAAACTGTTTTGTTAAAAGTTTAACCATTTTGTTAAAAATTAATCTCTTTTGCTTGAAATTTGAACTATTTTATTGTTAATGGAACTGTTTCGTTAAAAATTATATTTTGTTTCTTAAAAAATAGTCTTTTTGGGTTGAAAATTTATTTATGTTGATTCACATAACTATTTTTTATTAAAAATTACACTGTTTTTGGTTGATTTTTAATCTTTTTTTGGTCAAAAATTCAAATGTTTTGTTAAATATTTGTCCTTGTGGATTGAAAATTACTCTTTTACGGTAAAAAAAGTATTTTTTCTTTTGTTACAAATGAAGTTTTTTCTTGAAAATTCAACCGTTTTTGAACAAATTTGTCTCTTTGTCTTGAAAATTTTAATGTTTGGTTGTTAATGGAACTGTTTCGTTAAAAATTATATTTTGTTTCTCAAAAAATATTATTTTTGGGTTGAAAATTTATTTTTTTATAGAATATCTTAGGAATTTAAAATGTTTCATATTAATATTCATATCACTATTTTTTATGGAAAATTATACGATTTTTGGTTGATTTTTAATTCTTTTTTGGTCGACAATTCAATTGTTTTGTAAAAAATTCGTCCGTTTGGATTGAATATTACTCTTTTATGGTACAAAAGTAATTTTTCTTTTATTGAAAATGAAGTTTTTTGTTTAACATTCAAACTTTTTTGAAAAAATTTGTCTTTTTGGATTTAAAATTTTAATTTTTGGATAAAAGTAGAACTTTTGCTTGCAATTTCAACTATTTGGTTGTTAATGGAACTGTTTCATTAAAAATTATATTTTATTTCTTAAAAAATAGTCTTTTTGGGTTGAAAATTGATTTCTGTTGATAGAAAATCTTAAGAATTAAAAATTTTTCATATTACTATTCTTATAACTATTTTTTATTGAAAATTATACTGTTTTTGGTTGAATTTTAATCTTTCTTGGTGGGAAATTCAGTTGTTTTGTTAAAAATTCGTCTTTTGGATTGAAAATTAATCTTTTATGGTACAAAAGTATTTTTTCTTTGGTTGGAAATTCGATTTTTGTTGAAAATTCAATCGTTTTAAAACAAAAATTCTTTTTGATTTGAAAATGCAACTGTTTGGTTAAAAATTAAATTATTTTGTTGAAAATTCATCTCTTTTGCTTGAAATTTGAACCATTTGGTTGTTAATGGAACTGTTTCGTTAAAAATTATATTTTGTTTCTTAAAAAATAGTCTTTTTGGGTTGAAAATTTATTTCTGTTGATAGAAAATCTTTGAAATTTAAAATGTTTCATACTACTATTCATATAACTAGTTTTTATTGAAAATAATACTGTTTTTGGTTGATTTTTCATTCTCTTTGGTCAAAAATTCAATTCTTTCGTTAAAAATTCATCCTTTTGGATGGAAAATTACTATTTTATGGTGAAAAAGTATTTTTTCTTTTGTTACAAATGAAGTTTTTTGTTGAAAATTCAACCGTTTCTGAACAAATTTGTCTTTTTGACTTGAAAATTTATTTTTTTTGTTAAAAATCAAACTATTTTGTTAAAAATTCATCTCTTCTACTTGAAATTTCAACTATTCGATTGTTAATGCAACTGTTTGGTCAGAAATTATTTTACGTTTCTTGATAAATCGTCTTTTTGGGTTAAAAATCGATTTCTTTTGATATAAAATCTTAGGAATTTAAAATGTCGCATATTGAATTCAATATGGTATTTACATTAATTTTATTGAAAATAATTTATTTTCGTAAAAAATCATCCCATTTTCCCTATTTTGAAAAATTCTCGGGTTGCTATTTTAGGTAAGTACTACTTATTTTTCGTTTGCCAATTTCTGAATCAATTGAGCAATTAATTTTAGTCTTTTAATTTCCCCCTTTCTTAATTAATTTCTTTTATTTGAAAAATGATCTTTCTCTTTTCAGGATGACGTCTCTGGTGATTACAAGCGCACATTAGTTTCGCTTGTAATTGGATAAATGCGAAATCACTATAGAAGCAGAGTTGCATTTACATTACGGAGATTTTATAAATTTTTTAGGCGAGAATTGAAGTCATTGAATCAATTTGTATATATTCAAGAGTTTCATTGAAATTAAATAAACAATATCACAGTTTAAAAATGGTGAACTCACTTCCTGGTCGACAGATCACGGAAATTATTTTCCCTAGGTACAATCTCTGATTCCGTTTGTCGTAATCTAAATACAATTTAAAAAATATGTTTTATAATATTTATATGCATAATTTGCTGAATTCTTTTTTAAAAAAAGAGTGCTTTAAGTTAGTGTTCGTGCCAATGTCAAATATCTGAAAAACGAATAGTTTTTCTTTAATTTTAATAATAAAAATATTATAACGGATGTCATTTCAAATAAAAAACATACTTTTTTATAAGAAATGTTTAAATTTACAACAACAAAAAACAATAATTTTAACGATTGCATTTTAATGAATGACGGCTTATTTTTTCTAAGAAAACATTCTCTACAGCTGTAATGTTTCAGATTTTAAAAATAACTAAATAATCTTAAAATATAATTATTAAACATAAATTATTAAAAAAAAGTGAGAAAAAATTCGATTGTAAAAAACATGGTTGAAAGTAATCTTTTGTTTTGTGAATTTCAAAATTTTCCATAAAAACTAATGTTTTTTATTTAAAATAACATCAGTTATAATATTTTCATTCTTAAAATCATAGAAAAACAATTTTTTCAGATTTCTGACTTTTGGCTAGAGAACTACTTTAAAGAGAAGTGAATTTAAATTAAAAGTCAGAAAAGTACCTGGAAAAAAATTGAGACTTGTGGCATCAGAGGACTTTTTAGACTTCTTGCTACGAATTTGCTATCATTTATTCGAGCAAGCATCAGTCTTTTGTGCATTCGATGGGCTGTAATTTGTCCACCTGCACTGGAGAGACAAAAATCTTTTCCTTGGTTATCGACTTGATTCACCATCTCAGTTGTGACAATTACCTGTCAAATTAGAAGAAAATAATAAAAAGTCGTTATAATTAAGGGACCGTACTTAAATTACGAAACAGATCAGGGGGGGGGGGGGATTCGCAAACACTTTCTCCTGAAGAATGTCTTTTAGGTATAAATTTTCTTATTTGGTTGAAAATTGTTAGTTTTTCTTAAAAAGACATACTTTTTAGTTAGAAATTCAACTTTTTTGTTAAAATTTCATATTTCTTTGCTGATAAGTATAATAATAATAATAATAATAATAATAATAATAAGTATAATAACTGAAATCTCTTTTGAATGAAAATTATTTTTTCTGAAAATTTTGTCTTTTTAATTTAAAAGTTCATCTTTTTTAGTAGAAATATTGCATATTTTTTTGATAAAAATGCACCTACTTAAGCAGAAATTACAACTTTCGTGGGTGAAATTGCAACTATTTGGTTAAAAATTCAACAATTTTGTTTAAAAAGTCATACATTTTCGTAAAAAATTATGCTGTTCTGTTGAAAATTTAACTATTTCGTAGAAAAATTAATATTTGTTTAAATTTGTTATTTTGATGTTGAAAAGAGAACTGGAATCATTTCTAGATGAAAATTCGATTATTTAAATTAAACAATCATCTGTTTTAAGAGAAATTCCATGTTTTTTGGACAAAAATTAAACTATTTAGTTAAAAAGTCTTACTTTTTGGTTGAAAATTCAAATGTTTTCTTGGAAATTTAATTATTTCGTAGAAAATTTTTTTTATTTTAATTTAATATTTTGGTGTTGAAAAAAGAACTGTATTCTTTTCTGGATGAAAATTCAACTACTTTTTTTAATTTTTTAATTTTTTATTAAAAAATCATTTGTTTTAAGAGAAATTTTATCTTTATTGGATAAAAATGCAACTACTTGGTTGAAAATTAAACTATTTTGTTAAAAAGTCATACTTTTTGTTTTAAAATTTTACTGTTTTGTTGAAAATTTAACTCTTTCGTAGGAAAATTAATATTTGTTTAAATTTATTATTTTGATGTTGAAAAGAGAACTGGAATCATTTCTGGGTGAAAATTCAATTATTTAAATTTTTGTTTTGAATTAAAAAATCATCTGTGTTAAGAGAAATTCCATATTTTTTGGACAAAAATTAAACTATTTTATTAAAAAGTCTTGCTTTTTGGTTGAAAATTCAAATGTTTTCTTGGAAATTCAATTATTTCGTAAAAAATTTGCTTTTTATTTTAATTTAATATCTTGGTGTTGAAAAAAGACCTGCAATCTTTTCTGGATGAAAATTCAATTACTTAAATTTTTGTTTTAAATTAAAAAATCATCTGTGTTAAGAGAAATTCCATATTTTTTGGACAAAAATTAAACTATTTTGTTAAAAAGTCTTAGTTTTTGGTTGAAAATTCAAATGTTTTCTTGAAAATTTAACCATTTCGTAGAAAATTTACTTTTTATTTTAATTTAATATTTTCGTGTTGAAAAAAGAACCGCAACCTTTTCTGGATGAAAATTCAACTACTTTATAGCATTTTTTTATTAAAAAATCATTTAGTTTAAGAGAAATTTCATCTTTATTGGATAAAAATGCAACTATTTGGTTGCATATTAAACTATTTTCTTAAAAAGTAATACTTTTTGGTTCAAAATTTTATTGTGTTGTTGAAAATTTAACTATTTCGTAGAAAACTTACTTTTTGTTTAAAATTTATATTTCGGTGTTGAAAAATGAACTGAAATCTTTTTTTGATGAAAATTCAACTATTTCTTTTTGGTTTCAAAATTCGCTATTTTAGTGGTATTTGCATCTTTCTTGAATAAAAATGCAACTTTTTGTTGAAAGTTAAACTATTTCCTAGAAAATTTAATTTTTATTCGAAATTCGTATATCTGTATTGAAAAGTCTATTGAAACTTTTTGCATGAAAATTCAACTCTTTTTTGAAAATTTGTCTCTGTCTTTTAAATTCACCTGCTTTAGCAGAAATTACAACTTTCTTGGATAAAAATGCAACTATTTGTTGAAAAAATTTATTAAAAAATTATAATTTTGGTAGAAAATTCTACTGTTTTGTTGAAAATTTAAATATTTCGTAGAAATTTTAATATTTGTTTGAATTTATTATTTTGATCTTGAAAAGAGAACTGACATAATTTCAAATTTTTTGTTGAAAATTAAACTAATTTGTTGAAAAGTCATACTTGTAGGTTGAAAATTCTACTTTTTTCTTGAAAAATTAAATATGTTGTAAAAAGTTTACTTTTCATTTAAATTCAATATGTTGGTATTGGAAAGAGATCTGGAATCTTTTCTGGGTGAAAATTCAACTATTTAAAAAAAAATTTTAATTAAAAATCATCTATTTTAAAAGAAATTTTATATTTCTTGTATAAAAAGCCAACTGTTTAGTAGAAAATTAAACTATTTTGTTAAAAAGTCATACTTTTTGTTCAAAAAATTTACTATGTTGTTGAAAATTTAACTATTACGTAGAAAACTTACTTTTTGTTTAAAATTTATATTTCGGTAGTAATATTTTTGTAGTAATTGCATCTTTCTTGAATGAAAATGCAACAATTTTGTTTAAAATATATATTTTGATGTTCAAAAAGGAACTGAAATCTATTCTGGATAAAAGTTAAACTTTATAAAAAAAGATATCGTTTTTCATTAAAAATTGATCTGTTTTACTAAAAATATCATCTTTTGGTATAAACATGCAACTATTTGGTAGAGAATTCAACTATTCTGTAAAAAATTCATCTTTTTGGATTAAAAATTAAACTTTTTTTCTTAGAAACTTTGTTTTATTAAAAAATTCATATTTTGATCTTAAAAGGTTAACTAAAATCTTATTTGAATAAAAAATCAAAATTTTTTTTTGAAAATTGTTTTTTTTTAATAAAAATTTATGTTTTAAGAGAAATTTTATCTTTTTTGGATGCAAAAGTAACTATTTTGTATAGAATTCAATAATTTTGTTAAAAAGTCATCCTTTTGTTTAAAAATTGAAGTTTTTGGATTGAAAATTTAATTTTTTCGTAGAAACTTGTTTCTTGTTGAATAAACCATATTTTTTTCGTGAAAGGTCAATAAAAATCTTTTTTAATATACAATTCCACTATTTTTTAAAATGATGTTTTTGATTTAAAAATGCATCTATTTTGGTTTTAATTGGAAATTCAACTAGTTGGATAAAAGTTAAACTACAGTGTTAAAATTTTTTTCGGTTGAAGGCTTATGTCTTTGGTTGAAAGTTTAACTGCTTAGTGGAAAAGACTGGTTTTGTTTAAAATTAATTTTAGAACTTCTTCATTTTTAAGGATTGATCTTTTTTAGTTGGAAATTCTCCTTTTTGGTAAAAAAAAATAATTATCTTGGTTTGAAATTTCATTTTTGTTGGGTAGAAATGCATCAGCTTCGTGCAAAAATAATTTTTTTTCTGAAAAGTAATATTTTTTGTTTGAAAAATCAATTTTTTCAGAGAAAATTTGTCTTTTGCCTTGAAGGTTCAGCAATTTAGATAAACTTTTATTTCTTTCATAAGTAAAAAAAATGTTTATTTGTTAAAAATTAGTCTTTTTGGTTTTAAAATTCTCCTTTTTTGTATAAATTTTATCTTTTTAGGTAGAAAATTCAACTATTATGTTACAAACTTTAATTATTTCGTTGAAAAATTCAAGCATTTTGTTTAGAATCCACATTTTATAGTAGAAAGCAATTTTTTGATTAAAATAAATATATAAATAAAAAAAACCTTATTATAATCGGAAATTCTATTTTATTCCGTTTATAAAAGATTATATCTTAAAAGTACTACAAGATTAAAATACTGGAATTTAGATATTAATGATCAACGAAAATGAAAAGTTATTCGAAGAAAAATTAGGCAATTTTGAAAATAAATTGCTCGTACACCCTGTCTAATTGTACTAGCAATAACTAGCAAAACATTTCTCGAAAATAAAAATTACGTACAATAAGAGTGGGGGGGGGGGGGTAAATTTTGTTGTTACTGCTAGTTACGTAATTTAAGTACGGCCCCTAAAAGAAAAATATATCTATTGAAAATAATTTTTACAGTACTTACTGCAATGTTTATTAATGATAATTCACGTAAGTATTTTAATGTGTAAAAGTAACATTTTGTTCGATGCCATGAATCTGAAGAATATTGGATTGGTAAAGACAAACTGTCGACAATCACAACTTGGACCTAAAAAAGGGTATCCCATTATTTTTATCAATTATTGGCGAAGTAAAGAAATATTTGTCGATAGGAGAATTATACTTAATTGTTGTAAGGTCTGCTCAATTATCCAAAAATTCAAAGAATTTTGTAATTTAATTATACATCGAAAATAATTAAAGAAATTACATTGAAATTCTCGTTGGCAAATTTCTTCTTCTAAACGAATTTAAATTCATCTTATGTTAAAAATTCCTATATTTTGTTAAAAATTCGTCTTTTATGGTAGAATATTTATCTTCTTGGTGAACAATTTATATTTTTTGTTGAAAATTCATTTTTTTTTGTTATTGAAAATTTAACTTTTATACCGAAAATTCATTTAAAAATTCAAATGTTTGGTTGAAATTTGATACATTTTGTTAAAAATTAATCTCCTGGATTGAAAATGGATCTTTTTGGTGAAAATTAAAACTATTTTCTTAAACATTAATCCTTTTTTGTCAACAATTCTATTCTGGTTGTAAATATGCCTTTTTTGGTCGAATACTCTTATTTTGCGTTAAGAGTTAAAAATTCAACTATTTTGGTAGAAAATTTCTGGTTATTTATTCTATTTTTGGATGTAAATTTATCATTTTAAGCTGAAAATTTATCTTTTTTGGTAGAAGACTCATCTTTTGCTATGAAATTTTAATTATTTAGTTGAAAATTAATTTTTCTTGTTGAAGATTTATAATTTTACTTCAAAATTTATTTGTTTGGTTAAATATTTAAAAATTTTGTTAAAAAATTTTTTTAGCTTATTCATTAATTTATTATTTTGAAAACTCGTATTTTTTGGGTGAAAAATTCAATTATTTTGGAAGGAAGTTCATATTTTTAGTTTGAAAGTTCATTTTTTTTACTGAAAATGTAACTATTTGATCCTTGATTAAAAATTTATTTTCTTCAGTTAAAAAATTCAACTACTGAGTAAAAAATTAATGTATTTTGTTGAAAATTCATTTTTTGTAATATAAAATTAATCTTCTTTGTTAAAAAGTCAGTTTTTTTGTTAGAAATTAGTTATTTTTTAAAATTGAAAATTTAACTTGAAAATTTTTTTTCTTGTTAACCATTCTATTTTTGGTTGTACATTTCTCCTTTTAGTTGAAAATTTTTCTTTTTTGGTAGAAAAATCATTGTTTGCGATGAAAAATAACTACTTGGTTAAAAAATTACTTTTTTAATTGAAGATTCCTAATTTTACTTAATAATTCATTTATTTGGTTGAATATTTAGATATTTTGTTGAAACTTCGTTTCTTAGTATTATTTTTGTAAAAAAATCATATTTTTTTATTGCAAATTTAACTTTTTTTTTTGTTAAAAACTAATATTTTTTTATTGAAACCTCGACTGTTTGCAGAAAATTCGTCTTTTTGGATTTAAAATTCAACATTTAAAATTTTTATTTACGAAGAAAAAAGTATTTTAAAAGTGAATAAAATTTTTTTATCAATTATCAATAATTTTTCAGCTGAAAAAAAGAATATCCTGCAAAAGAGTTGATTTTTCACCGTAAACATGAACTTTCAACATTAATTGAAGTTTTACACCAAAAAATAAGAGTTTTCAAGAAAATAAATGAATTAATTAACTAAAAAAAACAACAAAACAAAACACCAATTTTCAGCAAAATAGTTAGATTTTCAACCTTTCATTTTTGGTTCAGAATGTTCTGTTATTTTTTTAGTCGAAAAATCAACTAATTGGTTAAAAATTCATTTATTTTCCACGTATCTCTTACGTAATTTATGGATTGCCTTTTATAAAATTGTGTATGATATAAATTTAGAAAAAAAATTTGTTTTCATTAAAAATATTGGTATCCTAGGTGTAAGGTTGATTTTTTGTTTAAAAGACAAATTTTGAACTGTCAGGAAAAATGAAAAATTAATCATGGAAAAGTCATAGGGAAAGTTAGAGAATTTCGAGATTGGGACTTTGTAGCAGCCCTGGATTCAAGGAAAATATATTAGGACATTTTTTATTTACCCCTGGATGATTCATTAAATCTTTTCTCAAGCTGACAACAATGTCAAATAATTCGTCTGAATTTGAAGGTGTCAGAACAGCTATGTTATCCAACATTTGTTTTTCATCTAATTTCAAATTTTTGTGTCGTTTTTTGTATCCTCGAATAAGATCTGGAACATTAACAAAACTAGTCTTTAAATAATCAACATTTTTACCGAAAATGGGGGCTTTGCATACAAACTTCTTTAAAAATCAAATACACGTTGTAATAAAATGATTTGATCGAAATCTTATTTTTAATATAGTGATGTTTTTTCATCACCAAAGTATCAATCCGCATTTATAATTTTTTACTTTTTGAAACTAAACCACTTTTTCAAACTTTTTGTCACTCAATTTCTTGCCTTGTCGTCAGGACCGATATTTATTGAGTATATTATCGTTTATTCATAAAAATATATATACATACTTTTCTTATTTTTATAGATCTTTCTTGGTATAATATTCTTTTCAGCAATTTATTTGCTTTATATTTCTATTTCTATTTTTTAGGTGCTTCCTCCTGACAATTATATTTTTGTTTACACATTTTTTTAATTGCTTGTAAATTTACCAGTTTTGTTTAAAATTATATTTTTTTACTGAAAATTCAACTGTTTCGTTAAAAATGTAACTAATTTTTTGAAAACTCTGTTGTTTCTTTGTTCAAAATTAATTTTCTAACTGAAAATTTAACAACTCCATTTTTGATAGAAAAGTCGTGTTTAAAAAATAAAAAATTCAATTATTTTGGAAAAAAATTATTTCTTCAAACTAAAAATTTTACTAATCCATGTTTGATTGAAAATTTATCTTCTTCAGTTGAAAAATCAACTTTTGATTTCAAAATTCACGTATTTTGTTGAAAATTCAGTTTTTGTGGTAGAATATCTTTAACGTAACTGATTCATATTTTTTATGGTAAATTTTCTTTTTTAGTTAAAAATTCATGTATTTTATTGAAAATAGATCTTTTTTATAGCAATTTCATCTTTTCTTAATTAAAAATCACAACTCTTTGGTTTTAACTTAATCTGTTTTGGTTGAGGATTAAACTATTTTGTTAAAACTTCCTCTTTTTTGGTTTAATTCAAATATTTTTGGTTTAACATTAAAATGATTTTTAATTTAAATATCAACTATTACATTTTTCGTTGAGAATTCATTTTTTGTTGTTGAAAATTCACTTAACTTACTCAAAAGCGTAACTACTTTGTTAAAAATTGATTTTTTTGTTTTTCGAATCATCATTTTAATTAAAGAATTTCTTTTGCTTAAGAATGAACAATTTTGTTGAAAATTCATCTTTATAACGGAAAATTTAACTATTCTATGTCTGATTAAAAATATAACTTTTAGATTAAAAGTTTAACTAATTTGAAGTCATCACAGAGTGTCACCTATTCACCTTTTATCACCTATTTTAAATTTTGTCACTTTTGTTCACCTTTTTTAGAAATTTGTCACCTTTTTCAATTGAAAAAGTAACATTTTATTCAAAATTACAACTTGCACACCAAATACAGTTTTTATTACACTTTCCTAATCGACGAATCTTGAACCGAATGATCAAATTTTCAAACGGAGAAGATTAAACTTCAACCAGGAAGAGTTGGATTTTCAAACATAATTTTTAATTTTTAATGTGAAAATATGAATATTTTACAATCCAGTTTAATTTTGAAGCAAGGAAGACGAATTTTCAACTAAAAATATGACTTTTTTTAACAAATTAGGATTTTTACACCAAAAGGATGGATTTTCCATCCATAAATATAAGTGTTCAATAAATCAGTTGAAATTTTAATAAAAAGATTACTTTTTAAGAAAATAGTTGAATTTTCAACGAAATAGTAGAATTTCTAACCAAGAGATGAATTTTTAGCCAAAAGGTGATTTTTTTTAGCAAATAGTTGAATTTGCCACCCAAAAATACGATTTTTCAAGTAAAAGAGAAATTTCAATCCAAAAAGGATGAATTTTCGACAGAAAGATATGTCTTTTTAACAAAATAGTTGAATTCAGATTAATTCTGGAACAGAAATATGATACTTTTTTTGTTTAGTTTTTGATCAAAAGAACTCACTTTCACTAAGAAAAGATCAATTTTGAACCAAATTTATATAAATTTTCGACCAAAGGGATGAATTTTTCAAAACAATCGTTGAATTTTCACAAAAAGTATGTTTTTTAATTCAAAGAGATTATTTCTTAAACAAAAATACAATAACAGACTTTTTAATTAAAAATAATTAATTTTCAACCAAACAATATAAATATTCGACCAAAGACGATTACTTTTTAACAAAAGACTTTAATTTTCAACAAAATAATTAAATCTTCAACTAAATAGTGAAATTTGTAACCAAAAAGTAGCATTTTGAACCAAAAAAATGATTTATTAAAAATTCCACTACTTGGTTGAAAGTTGAACGAATTTTTTCAAATTTCATTTTTTTTTCGTTAAAGATTCATCATTTTAGTTGTAAGTTTGTTTTTTGGTTAAAAAATAAAATTCTTTTTGTTGAAAAAATGTTGTTTTTTTTAACTGCAAATTCAAATATTTTGTCAAAAAAGTCAACTGATTAATTGTAAATAAACTTTTTTGTTGTTATGTTCTCATTTTTTAAATTCAATTGTTGTATAGAGAATTAGGGTTTTTGGCTTGAAAATTCAACAAACTGTTTTTTGTTTTTAATTAAAATTTTGTCGTGGAAATATCAACTATAACATTTTTTGATAAACATTAACATTTTTTTTTGAAAATTCAACAATTTGGTTAACATTATTTTTTATTCTTGACTGAAAAATTTTTCTTGGTAGAAAATTCATTTTTTGGGAGAACTTCATCTCATTTTGAGTTTTTGGTGAAAAATGCAACTTCTTAGTTGAAAATTTATCTATTTTGGTTGAGGATTTGACTATCTTATTGAAAATTGAAAAATTTGGTATAAAATTCCACTATTTAGTACAAAATTCAACTTTTTTTTAGAAAACTCGTTTTTATTTTTGTTTTTTTAATTGAAAATTAATTTTTCTTGATAGAAATTCATCTAATTAATTTTTTGGTTCAAAATTGAACCTTTATGGTTTAAAAATGCAGACTATTTATCTTTTTTTGCTTGAAAATTTAACCACTTGGTAACGGATTTAACTAAGAGGTAAAAAATTGAATGTACTTGAAAAATTACATAGTTCTTTTTTTCAAAATGAAAATTAGTTCTCAGTGAAAATTTAAATACTCCATTTTTCAGGGTGTACGTTTTAATCGAAAAAAAATTTCCGGTCATCTCCCGGTTTACAACAAATTACAACGTGTTTGTTTATCTTATTTAACATTTTTTTATTACCTATTTGCTACCTATTTTAGAAAAAAATGTCACCTATTCACCTTTTTTGACGACAAGAGGTACTGTGATTACTGAATTTGTTGAAAACTATTCTTCTTTTGGTTAGAAATTAATTTTTTTATTGAAAATCTATCTTTTCCATCCTTGGTTGAAAATGTTGATTTTATAATTTAAAAGTTCAACAATTTGTTTAAAAATGCATCTAAATTCATCCTTTTTGGTAGAAATTCCATATTTCTTGGTTGAGAAGTCAACAATTACATTTTTTTTGAGAATTCATTTTTGCAGGATAAAAATTCAACTATTTGTACGAAAAGTCGACTACTTTCTTGAAAATTAAATTATTTTAATGATAATTTAACTCTTTGGTTAATATTGAACAATTTTGTTGAAACTTCATATTTTTGTGTGTTTAAAATTCGTCTTTTTTATGATGAATGGTAATCCTTGGTTGTAAATTAACTTTATTGTTGAAAATTCATATTTTCATGCTTAAAATTCAACAATTTGAATAAGCTTTTTTGTTCTTGATTGAAAAATCTTTATTTGTTGAAAATTCGTCTCTTTCATTGAACATTTTACTATTTTTTTGTTGAAATTTTGTTTTTTGTTGTCGTTTAAATTGAATTTTTCGACTCAAAATTTTATTTTTTCATTTTTGTTTGGAAATTTGTCATTTTTGGTTAACAGTTCAACTATTCGTTCAAAAAGTCCTGTATTTAGTTTTAAAATGCATCATTTTTTGGTAGAACTTTTATGTGTTTTGGTTGAAATATCAGAACCGAATAATTTTTTGTGGATAAATATTTTTATATTCTTATTAAGCATCCTCATATTTTGGGAGTAAGTTTTTTTTTTACGAAAATTAGATTTTTAATTGTTATGCAAAAACGATTTTCAATTCCATGAGGTTTTAACTTCCAAATTATTTAATCATTGACTCGGAATTAGTTAATTTTTGTTATAAAACTCATTTCCTTGCAATTAAGCAACTCAATATTTCGCAATTTAGTTTTTGTTTAAACTCAAAATTGCACTTTTTATTGCGATCAGCAGCTAAACCTGTTCCAATTTTCGGTTCCTAACACATTGAGATTCTCAACTTTTGTTGATTGTCTACTTTCGTACTGAAATATTTAATTTGCGAACCAAAATATAAATTTTTTTTAGAAATAAAGGGCTTTCAAGAACTTAAAAAATAAAATCTTTTCAACCAATTTCAATTTCACTAGGAACTCCCGCCGAAACAAGATGGCGATAACAACATCCGTTTTCCTAAAATTCCGAATAAATAAAAAAGAAACATCAAACACGATCAAACACCACGTTCTTGTGAGTGTTTGTCAACATGACAACTTGTAAAAAAGTGTGACTTTCGTGCAGAAACTGTGTGAAACTCGATAAAATAAGTGAAATAGCGGTTAACAATGGGAATTCCTGGATTAACGACGTATATCGCTCAACGATCAGATGTACATTTGCAACCTTTTGAGCTTCACGACACATATCTCGTAATCGACGGCAATGCTCTAGCTTCGCAATTGTACATTAAATATGCAAAGTGCAATTGTGCCTTCGGAGGGGATTACGATAAATATGCCCGAAGCATTGAGGAATTTTTTGACAGTCTTTCAAAATGTAACATAACCCCTTTAGTTTTGATAGACGGAGGATGTGAGGAGAAAAAAATTCAAACTGTTCGTAAACGAATTAGGGACAAGGTAATTATAATATTTTTAACAATAACTTTATCACAGGGTGTCCAGCGATTCTTAGGGACGAAATTCAATGGTTTCCAGGTCTAATTTTTTAAATTAAAAAATGAAATAACAGTTTTGTTATAGATGTAAAAAATGTGTCATTTAATTTTTTATCGGTCAAATTTTTATAAAATATGAAATTTTCTGAGATTTTTAAAAAACCTTTTAAAATTTCTGTGAAATCTTGGAAATACTTGAAATATTTGGGAAAATTTTTTTGAATCTTTAGATTTTTTGTTCGTTTGAAATCATCGAAATTTTTTGGATTCTTTCCAAATTTCTTAAAACGTTTTGAAATAATTTAACATCTTTGAAAATATTTCTAATGCTTTTCAACCTTTTGTGCCCTTTTTGAAATATTTGAAATTCTTTGAATCGTTTGAAAAAAGTTGAAATCGCTTCGAATTTTAGAAATGTGGTGTACTGTACTCTTTTTGAAATCTTTGAAGTTTGAAATCCCTATAAATTTTATGAAATATGTTTAATCTTTGTGAAATCTTTTTAAAAAATTGAATTCGTTGAAAATCTTTGAAATCTGGTGTACCTTTTTGAAATCTGCAATTCTAGAAATCTTTTTAAATCCATCTGAATTCTTTGAAATGTTTGTAAAATCTTTATGAAATATTTTGATATCTTAAATCAAAAATTGAAATCGCTGTACTTTGCACTTTTTTGAAACCTTTGAAATTATTGTATTCTTTATAAAAATTCGTGAAATTTTTATAAAATCTTTGAAATCTTTTTTACTCATTTGAAATCATTCAAATATTTATAGTCTGTGTAAAATCTTTTGAAATCTTAGAAATCTAATTTACTGCCGTTTAAAAATCTTTGAAATCTTTTGAAAGTTTTAAAATATTTAGAAATATTCTAAATTTTTGAACTCTTGTACACGCCGTTTCCGAATCTTTGAAATCCTTGCAAATCTTATGAAAGTTTCGAAATCTTTGTCAATTTTTTCGAAATATTTGTAATTTTTTTCTTAAATCTTTGTGAAATCTTTCTTATTCATTGAAATAATTAAATTATTTTAAATCTTCATGAAATATATTAAAATGTTTTGCAACCTTTTTAAATCGTTTCAAATATTCGAAATATTTTAAAATCTTTGAAATCTTTCTTAAATCTTTTGTATTTGAAATATGTTGCACGCGCCGTTTCCAAATTATTAAACTCCTTGCAAACTTGATTAAATATTCAAAATATTTGGGAAATCTTTGTCAAATCTTTTGAAATAATTCTTAGATTTTTCTTAAATTTTTGTTTGTTAAATCTTTTTTATTCGTTGATATCATTAAATTATTTAAAATCTTTTCAAATCTTCTAAAATTATTGGAAATCTTTTGAAATCGTACAAATATTCGAAATGTTTTAAAATCTTTTAAATCTGGTGTAAATATTTGAAATGCTTGTATTCTTTTGAAATCTGTATGTAATTTGTATGAAATTTTTGTGAAATTTTTCAGAAACTTTTTGTATTTATTTGAAATCTTTTGAAAGTGGAAAAAATTCCATAATTTAAGTGAACGTTTTTTTCTTTCAGGACTGAACAATTCTTATTTGTTGAAAATTTGTCTTTTTTGTTTTAAAATTCATTTTTTAAAAAATGAGATTCAATCTTTTTTGGTTGAAATAACGCAATGATATTTTTATTTCTTTTAATTCATTTTTTGAGAATAAAATTAGATATGTTTTAGTAAAAAATAAAAATATCAACTATTTTAAATACTTTTAAGGCATTTTTAAGAGCTTTTAATTTGAAATATATAATATAGGAAATTTTTTAATATTCCAATGAATTATTAATTAATTCCATTCATTTGTAGGGATTTCCCAAATTTAATAAAGATTTCACGGAATTTTAAACTATTTTATTGTATTTTAAATAATCTATTTACGGGAAATGAGGTGTTTTGTAGGATTTCAAAGGGTATTTAAATATTTTAGGGAATTTAAAAATATTCTTAGAAATTTGCTTTTAATTTGAATAATTTGAAAGGATTTCAAAGTGATGCCAATAAATTAGGATAAAGAATTTTCTATAATTTCGGAAGATGAACGATTTTACAGGATCTATCACCTGGTGACCAAAATCCGAACTAGTTAGGTTAGAATTCGTATTTTAATTCCAATCGTCTATTATTCGTATTCTGTGCATAATCTGGATAAAATTTGTCGCTACATACATTAATTAAAGATTCATTAAGCTTATAATGCTTTGAAACTTACCTGACTTAGTGAAATAATTGTTATCTTTTTTAAAAACTTTGTTGACAAAAATGTGCATTTTCACTATATAAGATAGATATTCTGTCTAAAAGGATTTCTTTTTAATGAAAATTTTATTTTAGTATTCAACTATTATTTTAAACTTCACAAAACAATCGTAAAAACACTTTATGCAAAAATTAAAATACATCTTTAAAATTGTACCTACTCTTTCTAGTTCTGGGTTTCGACACCAGGTGGCGAACGGGTCAACCATCATTCGCAATAGCTCTCAACGTATTTTAATACATTTTCCAGTAATTCAGAAAAAATTGTCATAGAATTTCACGGGATTTTATAATATTATAGTGAATTTCAAAGAATTTTTTTACGAGTAGTGAGGTATTTGGTAGAGTTTCAAACATTTAAAGAGATTTGAAATTCATCCTGAATTCTTTGAAATTCTTTTGAATTTTGTTGATTCATTGGACTTTTTCTAAATTTACTCAATTTTACCTAATCCAATGGGTTTTTTTACAGTTTGTATTTAATTGATCCTAAAGAATAATTGATAGATTGATCAAAGGATTTGAATTATTTAAAGGAATTTTTTCAAATACCTTTGAATTTTCAAGAGCTTTAAAAAGATTTCAAAGTATCTGAAATATTTTAGGTTATCAAGGTGACCGTTTTAATGGAAGAAAAAAATTGCCGGTTTTTTCCCGGTTCGCAAACATTTTTCATGGTCAATGAAATTTAAAAAATCGAACCCCATTCGAAACATTCTTCTATTTAAAGTAATAAACAACAAATTAAAGCACTCAAAGTGGAACCCTTGAATTCCAAAATCTTAAAATTGAATTTTAAAAGTTTTCAATTAAAAAATTGTGTATCAAAAATACTCAAAAATGTACACATATAAACTGAAAGGTATTAACACTTTTAAATTGAACAGTTTTAAATGAAATGCAAATAAACTGAAAATTTTAGAACTTACAAATTATAAGAATCAAAGATTCCGATTAAGTTCCAAAAATATAAATCCACGTTAACATTTTAAAGTCTAAATTAAAGAATCAAGCAATGAACTTTAAAAATTATATTATTTTAAAAGTCATTTTAAGCTAGACACATTAAAAATTAAAAATTATTTTTTTAACTTAACAACTCTTAAATTAGACGTTAAATTATTTTTATTGTAAATAGTTTAGGCATCCTTTAAAAGCTTGACAATTTTATTTCAAAATCTAGAGAAATCTATAAGTGGTTTACAATTTTTCCAAATTCAAAATAATTTTTTTTCATAACTTTTAAATATATTTCAAAATCAATTGCATTTTTTCTATAAATAATTTTAAATACATACAGCCGAATTTTTAATAAAATGTAGATTTTTGCACATTTCAAACAAAAAATTTAGAATTTTTTTAAGAATTGTGAAAGACTTCAAAAGAATAAAAAAATTTCTTAAGATTCTTAGAAAAATTGAAAATAATTTTTCACTTTGAAAAATTATTGTAACAGAAAGTTTAAGAAGATTTTAAGAGATTTAAAAAATTATCAAAGAAAAACATGGAAGATTTTAAAGATTTTATTTTATTTGCTGGATTTACAAAAATTGTAGGGAAATTTTTATTAATTTTAAAATATATTTAGAAGTTCTGAAAAAAATGTTAACACATTTCGTTTAAATTACTTGAAATAATTTCAAGTTTTTAATTAATCTTGAATCTTTTCAAAACTTCTAAATACCTTTTAAAATTACTCAAATTTCTTCTACAAATAATAAGTGTTCAATTGTTATTTATGTGTCAAAATGTAACAATTTCACTTATAAATTAAATACTTCTTAAATAGAACAATTAAAATTGTAACGCTAAAAGGTTAAAAGTTATTCGAAAATCTAAATATTCAAAGCTTTCTATGCAAAATAATTCAGTTTCAAATTGTTTTCTTTGAAATATTTGGTACTTATTCTTAAATACTAAATACTTATTCTAAAATAATATTATTACCATTATATTATAAAATATAAAATATAAATTTTTTTCCTACATTAAGAAATTTCAAATTAAATGAGATAAAAATTAATTAATGTAGATTAAAAATATTTTCAATCTAATAAAAACCTTTAATTATGATTATATTATTATGGATTTATTTTTAAGTTAAAAATAGTAAAACGCACGTTTACATTTTTTAATGGCTAAAGAAAATTAATAGAAATAATATATTAATCCATTTATTTATTAAATTTAGTATAAAAAATAATATAAAGGAAGACCTTGAACTCTGAATTAAAAATATATTATTGATAAATCATGAAAATTTTAATTTAAAAATAAAATTAATTATTGTTCAGATTTCTATACTTAGAGTACAGATCCATTTTAAAAATCATTTATTTATTTATATTTACAGTTGATAAAATATAATTAAAATATAAATATAATTTCTAGAAGTTTCCTAGGTTTTAGTAAATTTAAGGAATTTTAGTGTTTTAATGAGTGAGGAATTTCTTAGGGTTTCAAAGATTTGAAGATATTTTCAAATATTTTTTTGCAATTCATTTAGAATTCGCTCTGAATTTTTATTAATTGATCCTAAATTCTTTCAAATTATTTTGCATTCTTCTAAATTCACTCAATTGTAATAAATTTAATGGATTTACGCAAAGTTTTTGTTAAATTCATCATGATAGTCATTTTATAAAATTCTTTTGAATGCCCTTTTAATTTTTCTAAACACATTTCAAACTAAATTCAATCAAATTTCTTAATATTTTGAAATTGTTTTCAATTCAATTGATAGCTTTTTTAATTTAGCTTTATTTTTTATGAATTTCGTCGAATTCTTCTCATTTCCCTTAAATTGCATTAAACTCACTCAGATTTTACTGAAATCAATCGAATTTTTTCGATTTTTAAAATGATTTCCAATTCATTTGAATTCATTTAAATTGGTTTGAAGACATTAGTCACTTTTTTGATGATAAATCAGTGGGGTTTTCAATATTTTAAATTATTTTTTAGAATTCACCCTGAATTCTCATTTATTTAGCCGCAATTCTTTTAAATTCTTTAAAATTCTCTTGAATTTTAATTCATCGAAATTCTTCTCATTTACCTTAAATTGCTCTAAAGTCTCTAATTTCACGGAAATCCATGGAATTTTTTTGATGAAAAATTGTTTTTCCGATTAATGTTAATTTAACTTGAATTGCTTTAAAATCTTATGAATTTATACTGAATTTATCACCCCATGAGCGTTAAAAAAGTAAATAAATAAATGTAAAACTAAAAATTTATGTCTGAAATATTTTTTTTATTCCCTTTCTAAAAGATTCTATGTTAAAAATATAACAAGATTAAAATTCTGGAACTTGAATGTTAATTGTCTATATAAGCAAAATACATTTTTAACCCTAAATGGTCACGCTTCAGTAGAATATCATATAGGTCACAGTGGGTGAAATTCACCCAAGTTCTAAAAAACTAAGATCCTGCAGTAATATTGAGTTGTAAAAATCTAATAAAAATATTGAGGTATTCTTGAAGGTTTTAAAAAAAAGGTTTAATAGTTTTTCTCACCAAAATTGTTCATTAAAATATTGCAATATACCAGCAAAGTTGAAGTAATTAGCATACTCTACGAAGAGTTTGTAAAATTGTTTGGATGAATTTCACCCACGGTGACCATCTAGAGTTAAACTTTCTTTACTGGCGTCAATATTTTAAAAAAAATTTACTTTCAAACCAAAGAAATTTAAATTCACTTAAATTCGTGCTTTCGTTTAAAGAGAATTCAACCTTGAAAAACGCTTCGTATTGAAAATTCGCGAATTTGAAGGAGCTCATAAAAGAGCGACTTTCAATCTAAAAATCGATTTCCAGGTATCATCTGCCTACGGCTACAATCCATCAACCCAGCGTCGCAACAAGTTCTTCCCTCTTCTCCTAAAAGAAGTCCTGAAGGAAGTAATGACAAAAAAGGGTGTCCGATACATCCAAACTCTCTTTGAAGCAGACGACGACATAGCAGCCACTGCTCGAATTCTCAACTGTCCAGTTCTCAGTTACGACTCTGATTTCTATATCTACGACGTGACCTACATCCCCTTCAACACCCTTGATCCTTTCCTCGTTAAGAACCGAAGAGGCCAAGGTTACTTGAAGCAGTGCCGCGTCTACAAAGTTGAAACTCTCCTCAACCAATTCAAAGGCCTCGATCGATCTGTCCTCCCTCTAGCCGCAACTTTGCTCGGAAATGACTACGTAAAACGCAGCACCTTCAAGGACTTCTTCTGCCACCTAAGACTCTCGAAAACCACCAAGAGAAAATACAACGAGCAACAGCGCCGCATTGAAGCAACTTTCAACTGGCTGAGCAAACACTCTCTGAATGCCGCGATTGTCCAAATTCTCGCGCGACTTCCTCAAGATTCTCGCAAGAAGGTTCTGGAAGTGATCGAGATGATCGTCAACGTCTACACAACTGTCGATCCCAAGATTCTCCTTCCCCTCGGTTTCCCGGAGCAATTCATCGCCGAAATGATCAGCAAGTTCAAAACCGAGCCTTTCAAATTCCAGGAGGATGTCAACAACCTCCGACCTGTCGAGGAACCTCCAGAAGACGACGAGTCGGAAATGAGTGACGTGGAGGAGGAAGAGGAGGAGAAGGATGAGAGCGATCAGGAGTTCCGGTACAACCCCAACATCCAGAAGGTCGCACCGCCCTGGTTCATCCAAGAGTTCAACATGGGCAGATACGCCTCTTATTTCATCGACATCCTCACCCGGAGGTTTTATGTCTGTCCGCCACAGATTGAAGATTACTCGCATCCAGCAGCGATCACAATCAGCCTGAAAATCGTGGGCGTCATCTACGGACTGTTGACCAAGGGACTGGAAGGTCCAAAGATTCTTGAGTATCTCTGCCGAGGGAAACACAAAAACATGATGGTGGGCCAGATCGAGGCCCAGGATCAGATGTTCGGCTGTGATTTGCCAACTCTTTTCACCCTCCGCGATCTGCCGCCGATCATTCGCAAGAGAATGTTGGAGGAGACTCTCGGGATTCCCGAGTTTGCTCTCGAAACGTTTCCTAATGAATGGAAGCTTTATGCAGCGACTGCGACTTATTGGATGGCTCAGCAGCAAGAACCTTCGGGAACAAACTGCCACTTGTATTCCCTGCTTTTCACGATGCTCTTCAGCCTCCTGGATCAGAGGATTGGATACCAGAGATCTGAGCAGTACTTTCATCAGAGGTACGGAGCCGAGCTCAACGCTATTTTGTTGAACAGGAGGGGTTTGCTGTTTACACAAATTCCTCAGGACTTGACTGTTTATCAGGCTTACTGCGAAGTCACCGTAGAAGATTGTCTCCTCGCGGCGCCCTTTTTCCTGAGCAATTTTGAGATTGACAAGAATTTGTTCACAAATCCGAAGAAGTTCAATGTCTCGATTGTGCATGCTTTCGCGCAGTTTCAAGTTTGCATGAGACACAGCTTGCATCTGAATGCTCTGCTTGGGTTTCCGTATCAACAGACGAGGGTTGCGGAGTTGTATAATGGGACCTTGTTGTACAACTTGTATAACAATTTTA
This sequence comes from Belonocnema kinseyi, assembly GCF_010883055.1. NCBI lineage: Eukaryota > Metazoa > Arthropoda > Insecta > Hymenoptera > Cynipidae > Belonocnema > Belonocnema kinseyi. The sequence continues at coordinate 97,186,436 of NC_046661.1, forward strand.
AGGGAAGAAATGATATTGATGCTTATGTCTTTCATCTGCTGCAGCATTCGCCGACACTGCTGAGACTTTTTAACATTTTGTTGGCTCATGTGAAGGGACTTTTGGCGCAGAATGTTCTGGATAATAGGGTGAATAGTGGAAGGAGGAGGAAAAGGAGAAATAGGGGCAAGAAGGAGGAGGAGGAAGTTCTGGAGGATTTGGAACCAAAGGAGGTTTTTTCCTCTTTTCACGATGCTAATAATCGATTTTCAATGCTCGGGCGATATCAGTTTTAATTTCTCATCAAGTGATACTCTTCTCGTCATTGTATATATGTACTTTCATCTGATTATGATTTTATCAATTCGGGATTTGAGATTCTGTGTATATAATTTTCAGATTGATGCAGAGTTAATAAACTCTTTTGTTAGCTTGCGAGTTTTTTCACTTCCTAGTTTTTTAACCCAAGATGTCATAGTCTATTTTCCAATCAAAAAAGATTAAATAAGTTTCTACGAAAAAATTTAATTTGATGCATTTTTACACAAAAAAAATGAAATTTCAAACCAAAGAAATTATTTTTATATTTTTGCTAAAAAAAAAGCGAGAATTTTCAACGAAAAAGATCAATCTTAACAAAATAAAAAGTTACATTTTCTGTTCAAAACTTAATTTTCAACAAATGATTCCAATTTCAACCAAAGAGAAGAATTTTCAACTAAAAATATAATATTCAAGAAAAAATTATTCCTTAACAAAGCGATTTAACTAAATTTTTCAACCAAAAAGTTAAATTTTCTACAAAAGCAGAATTTTAATCCAAAAAAGATTCCAATTGACTTTATAAGATCAATATATCAATTAAAAAATAAATAATAAGTTTGAATGAAAAAATTTAATTTTTAATCCAAAAAGACGAAGTTTTAAACAAAAAAAGATGACTTATAACAAATTTGTGTAATTCCCTACCAAATAGTTACTTTTTTATTTCGAAACTTAAAAAAAATAGTTGAATTTTCATCCAAAAAAGATTATAGTGCGATTTTTATCCAAGAAAGATGAAGTTTGTACTAAAACAAGATTATTTTTTAATAAAAAACCAGTTGAATTTACAGCCTAATAAGATACATTTCCCCAAAAAAGTGTCATAGTTTATATTTAAATCAAAACAGATTAAATTTATACAAAAAAAAAAGGATTTTAAAACCAAAAAGGTAAATTTTCTCAAGCAAATAAGGATAATTTATAACTAAAAGATGCATTTTTATTCAAAAAAAATTATATTTCTACTAAAATAGATGAATTTGTTAATTCAAAAACATAAATTTTCCAAAAAATAGTTGAATTTTTGGTTAAATAAGATTTCAGTTCACTTTTCGCGATAAAAATCTGAATTATTAAACAAGAAATAAGTTTCTGCGAAAAAAATTGAATTTTTAATCCAAAAAGACGAATTTTTTCAACCAAAAAGGAAAAGTTTTTAACAACATTATTAAGTTCTCTAACAAATAGTTGCATTTTTATCCAAGAAAGATGATATTTTTACTTAAAACAGATGAATGTTTAAATCAAAAAGACAAATTTTCAAAAAAATAGTCGAATTTTCATCTGAAATAGATTTCAATTTACTTTTCAAACAAAAGACGATTTTTTATTCAAGAAAGATGCGATTTCTACTAAAAAAGATGCATTTTTAAACTAAGAAGATAAATTTGCAAAAAAATAGTTCAATTTCCTGTTCAAAAAGATTTCAATTCACTTTTTACGATCATAATTTAAATTTTCAAACAAGAAATAAGTTTCTGCGAGAAAAAATGAATTAAAAAAAAAAAGACGAATTCTTAAACAAAGAAGATGACTTATAACAAAATGGTTTAATTCTCTACCATATAGTTACTTTTTTATTTAAAAATATTCTCGTATAAATTATGGGTTTTTAGCAAAGAAAAAAAATCAAAAAATAGTTGAATTTTTATCCAAAAAAGATTATAGTCGGATTTTTCTTAAAAAAGATAAAATTTGTATTGAAACAAATTATTTTTTAATAAAAAACAACACATTTTTTTTAAGTTGATTTTTTACCCAGACAACATTACATTTCATTATTCAATAACAAAATATAATTTAAACTTGAATTTTTAAACTAAATGACTAAATAATTAAATTTTTCACATAATAGTTGCCTTTTCAGACAAAAAAGATAAATTCCCCCAAAAAACTGTCATAGTTCATATTCCAATCGAGAAAAATGAAATTAATATAAAAAAAAAGAATTTTAAAACCAAAAAGATAAATTTTCTCAAGCAAAGAAGGATAATTTGTAACTAAAAAGTTGCATTTTTATTCACAAAAATTATGATCCTACTAAAAGAAATTAATTTTTAAACAAAAAAGATGACTTTTTAACAAAATTGTTGAATTCTCTACCAAATAGTTGCATTTTTATCCAAAAAAGATTCACAGTTGAATTTTCAAGATTAAAATATGAATTTTTTCAACCAAAAAAGATACATTTTTACAAAATATTTGAATTCTCTATAACAAATAGTTGGATTTTTATCCAAGAAAGATGAAATTTGTACTAAAACAAATGAGTTTTAAATAAAAAACAGAACTTTTTTTTAAGTTAAAGTTTTATCCAGAAAAGATTTTAATTCAACATTCAACACCATAATATAAATTATAATTGAATTTTTACATGAAGTAATTAAATTTGTAACATGGTAGTTGAATTTTCAACCTAAAAACATAAATTCCCAACATAATAGTATCATATATTATATTTCAATAAAAAGATGAAATTTATATTTAAAAAAATTTGTAACCAAAAAAAGAATTTCCTCTACAAAAATGGAATTTTCAAACGAAAATATGGCATTTCAGAAAAAATTCAATTGTTCACGAAACTGATGCATTTTTACTCAACAAACGTAAAATTTCAAACCAAGAAAATTATTTTTTTACTAAAAAAGAATAGTTGTCAGGTAAAAAAGATAAATTCTGAAAAAAATGTAAAAGTTACATATTCATTTAAAAAATTAATTTGAACCCAAAAATAAGGCTTTTTGACTAAACACTTAAATTTTCAACCAAAGACAAAAGCCTTAAATCAAAAAAATAAATGTTTAACAATGTAATATAACTTTTACCCAAGTAGCTGAATTATAAATTAAAAAAGAATGTTTTTTAACAAAATAGTTCAAATTTCAACCAAAAAAATGAATTTTTAACTAAAAATTTAAATCCTCAAAGAAAAAAAATGATTTCTTAAAAAAGTGATTCAAACAGATCTTTTAAACAAAAAGTTGCATTTTCATTAAAAAAATATGCAATTTCTACTAAAATAGATGAATTTTTGAACTAAGAAGATAATTTTTTATTTAATAGTTCTACAAGAAATTTAATTTAATTTTCAATCCAAAAAAGGCTAATTTTTTCAACCACAAAGGATAAACAATTAACAAAATAGATAAATTCTCTAAAAATAGTTGCATTTCAATCCAAGAAAGATGACATTTTGAAAAGAAATAGTCGAATTTTCGTCTAAAAAAGATTTCAATTGACTTTTCAATAGAAAAATATGAATTTCAAAGAAAAAGTGTATATAATTTACATATTGATGCAGAGTTAACAAACTCTTTTGTTAGCTTGTAAGCTTCTTTTGTTGCTTAAAAATAAACTTATATTGTACATTTTAATGATTTAACAATATATAATTTGAAAGGTCTGGAAAATGGGAAAGCTATCTCGAAATATCCAGTTCTTAAAGCTTTTTCGAAATTTTTTAATCTTGGAGAATAACAATTTAATGTTGTTATATAGGGAAACATTGAAATTTTAACGATTTATCTAAATATTGTCTGTGTCATTTGAATTCCCTAGATTCCTCGGAATATTTTGGAATTCGCGAAATTCCCTAAAACATCTGAATTTCTTAATTTTTCTGTGAATCCATGAATTTTGAAAATTCAGATAAATGGAAGAAATTCAAGGATTTTAAATAATTCAGGAATTCCATGAATATTCTGAATTCAAGGAATTTAGAGGATTTCAGGAATATCCGGGAATTCCTGCGATTTTAAGAATTCGAGGAATTCACAATATATTCAAATAATTTATGTGATTAAAGAAATTCAAAGTATTCAAAAAATGAATTGTTTTTCTGATTGTTAAAAACTTATTTTTTTCAATGAGAATGTAATCATTTCATTTTTGGTAAAAAATTATCTTTAGTTGAAAATTGCAATTTTTTTATCACAATTCGTTTTTTTTAATTACTTTTTTTAACTGAAAATTCAAGTTTCCACGTTTGATTGTAAGTTTAGCTTTTTTATTTGAAAAATGATCTTTTTCGTTAACATTTTTTTTGGCTAAAAATTCATTTTTTTCAAACATAATCTTCAATTTTGAAGAATTACAATTTAAAACTTTTTAATTCTGTAAATCAAAAGTCAAGAGTTTTTAATTATAAATCTTCTACAGTGATGAAATTTGAAATCTACATCATTAAAATGACAGCATTTTTTATTGTAAATCTTAAAACTCACATAATATTTAATAGAAATTTATCTTTTTTTGGTAGAAAATTAATCTTGATCCATGAAAATTCATAATTTTTGTTGAAAATCAAAATATTTGGTGAAAAATTAATCTACTTGGGAAATATAATTTTTTTACTTGAAAAATTATGCTATTTTTTTTTAAATTTATACTTTTTAGCTGATAATTTAACTGCTTAGTTGCAAGTAGAACTACTTTGTTAAAAATTTAGCATTCTGGTTGAACCTTGTCAATATTAGTAGATAATTCGCTTTCTTTTGTTTTTGTTAAAAATGTATCTTTTTTAACTGAAAATTTAAGTTCCACTTTTTATGGAACTCAACTATTTCATTATTGATGAAATTTTGACATTCTTAGTTGAAAATTCATATACATATTTTGTTGTGATTTCGTGTTTTTCTAGTAGAAAATTATTCTTCTTGCTTGAAAATTCATCTTTTTTATTGAAAATTGAATAATTTTCGTAAAAATTTACATATTAAAAAAAGTTTAATTGTATTTTTCTAACTCAAAATGTAACTACCGCATTTTTATTTTAAATTAGTTAAAAATTTAACTGTTTGTTGGGAAATTCATGCATTCTGTTATATTTTTTAACTTTTGGTTAGGAAATTAATTTTTTGTTTAAAATTAGAATTTTTTTCAACTATTTGTTCAATTGTTAATTAAAAATTCGTATTTTTTGGTAAAAAAAATTCATATTTTAGTTAAAAATGTTTGTTTGTGATTGAAAACACCACTATACTGTTCAAAATTATTATACTTTGATGAATATTAAACAATTTTGTTAAAAGATATCCTTTTTGATTGAAAAGTCAACTGTTTTGTTCATAATTCATCTTTTTGGCTGACTGCAACGATTTTTTATTTAAAAATACAATTTGTTTTGGTTGAAATGTACATTTTTTGATAAAGATTCATTTTAGTTAAAAATTCATCCCTTTAAAAAATTTAAAAATTAAGAGTTTGACTTTTTTCTACAAGTAAATTTGTTCACGGAGTCAATTAACTCTTTTCTATGTTGCTTTACAAAAGAACTAATAATTATTTAAACAATTTTAATTTAAAAATTAAGATTTTGCCCTTTTTTCTACGAGTCAATTTGTTTACGGAGTCAACTAAGAAAGTCTATGCGATGACTCTTTTTTATATTATTATTACACCATTAGGCCATTTCCTTTTCGGGGTAGGCGTGACTCACTTCCCCATATTGCTTTGCGAATTTAAAGGAACTATTAATTATTTAAACAATTTTAATTGAAAAATTACAAGTTTGGCCTTTATCTTACGAATCAATTTGTTTTTGAAGTGAACTAAGAATGTCTATCCGATGACCCTTTTCTAGGTGGATTTGTAAATTTACAAGAACTATTAATTATTTCAAAAATTTTAATTTAAAAATTAAGAGTTTGCCCTTTTTCTACAAGTAAATTTGTTTACGGTTTCGAAGAAGAATGTCTATCCGATTACTTTTTTCTATATTGCTTTACAAATTTACAAGAACTTTAATTATTTAAACAATTTTAATAAAAAAATTAAGAGTTTATCCTTTATCCCACGAATCAATTTGTTTT
>NC_046661.1:97192648-97214868 GCF_010883055.1 Belonocnema kinseyi
CTACGAGTTAATTTGTTTTCAAAATCAACTAGGAATATCCATTCGATGACTCTTTTCTATGTTGCTTTGTAAATTTACAAGAACTATTAATTATTGAAAGAATTTAAATTGAAAAATTAAGAGTTTGGTTTTCTTTCTACGAGTAGGCTTCATTTTTTCACCATAATTAACTAAGAATATCTTTCCCATGATTTTTTTTCTCTGATGCTTTGAAAATCTACAACTATTAATTATTTAAAAAATGTTTATCAACATATTTATAGCTAAGAATGTCTTTATGATGACTCTTTTCTAAGTTATTTGTTAAATTTACCAGAATTATTAATGATTAATTACTGAAAGAAATTTCATAAAAAGTTATGAATTTGGCTATTTTCTTGAACTTCATTTCCAAATAGAATAATTACAAGTAAATTAGTGGGTCGCGCGCGTAAGAGCTTCTAGTGTTTTTAAAATAAGTTTCTTTGGTTGGGGTTACATTCTATTTCTGGGAAATTTAACAATTTCATCAAAAAGCAATCCTTTTTTGTTGAAAATTCGTGCGAATCTAGTTTAGACGGAGTAATCCACCATAATTTCATGTAATTCTCCAAAGTACTTAAACACAAAATACTTCAAAAGCAAACATTAATTGCGTACAGCGATCGCCATTTTTCAACCCATTTTTAATAAAATGACCCAAAAATGTAGTATAAATGACCTTATTGCACTGTTATGTTTTTATAGGAAAAACAAATCAATAACTTAATTAATTAAATTCCATTAAACTATTCATTTGACTTTATTTCTTCTATTTTACACAAGTTCTCTATCGAATTTCCAACATCCCCCATTTCCTCACTCTAAAAATAAAACATGGATATATATACACTTTATAATTGAATTTCTTTTCTCAAATTTCACCCTTTTTCCGAAAATTCTCCTCGGAATAAGGCCGAAAGCTTAAAAATCGAAAAATTCCTGAGTTTGCATGGCAAAAAGCTTATTCCTAAATTAACTCTCATCCCTCTCATCCCAGATAATCTTCATTATATTTCTTTTCAGTTTTGACTTTTCCGGTTCGGGCCTGTTTGCCAATTCTCTCGCAATCAGCTTTCCGAATATTTCGTCAGGATTTTCGTCCTTTTTGTAGGTATCGAGATACCTTTGAATCACAGTTGAGAGATTTGAGATCGCGTCTTCTGCACTACAATCACTCTTTCTCTTTCGCTTCTTTTTTCTTTTGCTGGAAGTCTCATTGTTTTCCGAGTTGAGGGAAGAACTCTCAGAAGAGGTAGTCGCTTCATTTTGATAAACAACTTCGACGTTGTTTGGTATCGACGACTCGCCACTCACAGATTCAACAGTTTTGCTTTGAGCTGATACATGATTTTGGTTTCCAACAAGTTGTACCATTACAGTTTTTGGCACTTGAACGAAAGACAAATTTCCCTGCTTGAATACGGGTTGAGTGACAGTCGCTGTTGGGATTGGCTTTATTGGTGTAAATTGTTGGGCATTGTAAACTGTAGTATGTACTTTTGGTGTAATAAGAGAGCTGTTCACTTTTTGTTCTGGGTACCTGGGTTTGTGATATACTCTAAAAGAAAGTAGAAACTTGTTAATATTACTTAAGCTCGAAAATTTAAATGCTTGAATCAGTGGTTTAGTCGAGACCTGGGCACTTTCTGATCAGGCGGAAAAAAATTTCCAGTTAGGGGCCATCCATAAACTACGTCATCAATTTTATGCTTTTTTTAATCTCCCCCTGTCCCGAAAATAACGTAACCGTTGGGGTTTACGTTTACAGGGTATCCAGCGAAATTGAAAACCTGAAATTTTCCTTGGATTTTTCAGGACAAGCTTAATTAAGTTTTTTTTTTCTTTCAAAACAATTATTTTAATGTTCAGTTGAATTTTTTATCAGAAAAATTACTTTCTAACAAAATAGTTGATTTTGTAACCAAATTATTGAATTTTAAACCTGCGATGATGAGTTTTGAACAAAACTATCGAAATTTCAAATAAAAAAGATTAAACTTTCATAAAAAAGCAGCGACATTTTCAACAAAAAATTGTATTACTTAAAGGACCAGAGTGGCCTTTTTAATCGACGAAATAAATTTCCGGTCATTTCCCGATTCACAGACATTTTTCACGGTCAATTAAATTTAAAAAATGGAACTTTAAAGTTAAAAAATTTTCCACTTGAGTTAATAAAAACTGAGCTGCAAATGAAAGTACTCAAACTGGAACTGTTAAATTTTGAACTTTTAAAATTGCAATTTAAGAGTTTTTTATTAAAAAATTTTGTATTCAAATGCTCAATAATTTACGAATATAAAATTAAAGGTACTAACATTTTTAAATATAAAAAAATATAAATCCACATTATCATTTTTAATGCTCTAAATTAAAAAAGCAATCAACAAAGTTTACAATTTTCAAAATTATATAATTTTAAGGAATTTTAATCTAGAAACATCAAATATTGAAAAATTGAAAAAATGTTAACTGAACACTTCTTAAATTATAAATTCAATTATTTTCTTTTTAAATATTTTAAACATCCTTGGAAAGCTTCACATTTTAATTTCAAAGTCTTGAGAAATCTAGAAGTTATTTTAAATTGGTTTTCAATTTCAAATTAATTTGGAAATTTTTTCAAAACTTCCAAATATCTGTAAAACTTAATTGAATTTGTTCTACAATTTTCAGAAAATCCTGCAATTTTTAGAAAATTTCTTTACAATTTGGATGTATAAATAACAATTAAACATTTATTATTTGTAGGTGAAATTTGAGCAATTTTAAGAGGTATTTAGAAGTTTTGAAAAGATTAAATCTTAATGCAAAACTTCAAATGATAGCTTATTATAAAACAAAATGTAGATTTTCGCAGATTTTGAACAAAAAAATTAAATTCTATTCAAGAATTGTGAAAGGCTTCAAAAGAATAAAAAGAATTTCTTAAGATTCCTAGGGGAATTAAAAATAACTTTTCATATTGAAAAATTATTTTAAGAGAATATTTAAAAAGTTTGTCAAAGATTGAAACAAAATTTTCAAAAAAGATTCTAGAAGATTTCAAGAAAACTTTCTAAAATTTGCATGATGATTTTTAATCTATTTAAAACTCCTAAATATTCCTTCAAATTACTCAATTTTTTATACAAATGTTCATTTGTAAATTATACATCAAAATTTAAAAATTTCACTTACAAATTAAGCATTTTTCCAATACAAAAGTTAAATTTGTAACGTTCAAAGTTTAAAGGCTCTTCGAAATTTTAACGATTCCAGGTATTCTATGTCAAACAATTTAGTTAAACATTCTTTACTTTTAAATATTGAGTTTCAATTTACTTATCTTACATAAAAATTCAAATATTGCTAAATATTCAATAATTAATCTTTTTTTAATTACAATTTTCAAATTGAATGGGTTAAAAATGGAATATTTTCGACTGAAAGAATATTTTAAATGTAATAAAATCCTTTAATTAAGAATATATTATCAAATCGTTTTATCAAATCGTTTTTGTTCACTTTTTATTACTTAAAGTACAGATAAATTAAACAAATTTATTTACTAAAAAAAATGTTTTTATCCAAAATTGTCAACATGAAAGGCTTTTATTTTTTATTTGTTCAAGTCTTTAAGAAAACTTTTCAAAATTCTTTAAATTAAAAATGGAAGCTTAGAAATAAAAATCTTAAATGGAAAATTTTTAAAGTAAAAAAATTTTAAATTACGCATTGTAAGCTAAATAATAGCATAATTGAAAAACATAACAATTCCACTAATTATTTAAAAACTGTTGAAATAGAACGTGAACAGATTTTTCTTCTACAAATTTGTAAAATTCCCGGTAAAAAAAATTCACTGTCATTTCCCGGTTTGTCCCAGTCTCAAAAAATTCCCGGTTTCCCGGTCCAACAGTCACCCTGAAGACATTTAATCTTTTAACTGAAAAATATGAATTTTTAATACCGAATGTCGAATTTCCTGTCAAAATAGATATGAAAAAATCGTGGGGTGCAAATAAATGTCTTTTTTGAAAACACCAATGTTGCAATACTTTTTTTTTATGAAAGCACACTATTTCAAAAGTATAGTCATAAATTTTTAGGTTAAAATAATTAAAATTGCGTGAGTTATGAATTTTTAAGTAAAAAACCCATTTTTCCATTTTTTTTCAATAATTTTGTTATCAAACTTAAAATAAATAAATGGCTATAAAATCAACTTTACCTTATAAAAGATACCTTAAACTATATCGGATAATTTTATTGTGACAAAATATTCAATAGGGGTTAAACAATACATGATTAAATACGCTGGGGTGATACGCTGGGGTGTAGAACACCCACGACGCATTTTACCGTGATTTTTACCATGTATGCACTTTGAGGGTTAAAACTGTAAGAGGAAATGCCAACCAAAAAATTAATTTGCAACTAAAAATTAAAAAGTTACATTCTCGGTTAAGAAATGATTTACAAACAATAAAACAAATAATATTCAAAAAATGTACAATATTGTTAAAAAAAAGATAAGTATTCGACAAAAAAAAAAGAAACATTTTTAACAATTTGGCTGAACTCTACACAAGTAGTGAAATTTTAAATTGAAAAAAAACAGTTACATTGTAACTTAAATAAAATTAAGTTCTCTAAATAAAACCGTTTAAATTCCCATAAATCTTTGTACTCTTTTATTCTTGCAAAATTCTTTAAAATCACTTAAAACCTTTGAAATACCCCTGAAATAATTCTATACGTTTTTAATTTTGTCTCCGCTAATATAGAATGTTAAAGTATACATTTTTTTGTGATATTCAATTAAAAAAATTATAAAAATTATTGGTTGAAATTTTCAACGTTATAATGAAGATATAACGGATTTTTCAAGGGTTTCACCACTCGGTTTTTGAGTGTACACCAGATTACAAAACATTAGTAAAGGTTTCAATATATTGAAAAGATTTTTAAATTTTTTACAAAAATTTCGAACATTTCATATAAAGATTGCAAGGATTTTAAAAATTTGAAAAAGGCGTGTACACCAGATTTCAAAGATTTTACACAGATTAAAAATGTTGTTATGATTTTTAATTAATAAAAAATATTTCAGAAGAATTGCACAAATATTTTAAAGATATCATAAAAATTGCATAAAGATTTTAAAAGGATACAAGAATTCTAAACATATCAAAAAGTACATCAAATTCCAAAGGTTTTAAAACATATCGAAGATTTTAAAAGATTTCAAAAATTTCAATGATTTTAAATGAATACATTTATCGTTCTGCCATTTGGCCAATAACAAATGAAATGGCAAATTTTTTACATCCATAACAAACGGTTATTTCATTATTCAATTTAAAAAGGGAGACCCGGGAAAATTTGACTTCTTGACCTGTAAAACCTGGAAAAGGCCTTGAATTTTGTTCCTAAGAATCGCTGGACACCCTCGTTTATAAATTCATTTAAAAAAAATATTAATGTGGATAAAATATTGAATTCAATAGGCAAAACTATCAAATCCTGAGATTTCAAGCCGAAATATATTGCATTTTCAACAAAGTAGTTCAATTTTCAACCAAAACAGGATTTTCTAAAGATATAAAAATACAACTTATCGAGAAAAAATAATTATTTTCAATTGAAGAATCAAATTAACAACCAATCATATTGAATTTCCTGAAAGAAGATGAGTTTTCCAAAAAATAGTTAAAGATTTAACCAAATGGTAACATTTTCAAGCCGAAAAGACGAATTTTTTCGAAGATAGTTTAATTTTTAAGAAAAAAGTTACTTTTCTAGAAAAAAGACAAATTTTTAACCAACAAGAATTACTACTACTATAAAGATGAATTGTTAATCCAAAATGATGAATTATTAAAAACATAGTTAAATTTTCAACCAAGAATGATAAATTTAACAAAATAGTTTATTTTTCCAAAAATAATTAGATTTTTCATAAACCAGTTGAATTTATAAAAAAATATGTAGTTGAACATTCAACATACAAAGATGCATTTTCACTCAAATGGTCGACTTTTAAAAACAAAACAAAATTAAAATTCAATGAAAAGACCAAACTTTTTAAGTTCAAAAAACTTTTAAATCAGAAAAGATGAATTTTCAATCAAAAAATATCACTTTTAATCAATAAAAATGCCATTTTATCAAAAAGACGAATTATCAATAGAAAATTTGAATTTTCAAACCAAAAATATGATTTTTCAATCATATAGATTAATTTTCCAACAAATTGTTAAATTTTCAAAACAAAAAAATGAATTTTTGACAAATCAGTAGAATTTTTAACTATAATTATGAATACTTAATAAAAAAATTCAATTTTTTTACAAAATAGTTTAACATAAGTCAAATAATCGACTTTAAAAAAAAAGATGAATTATCTAATAGTTGATATTTCGACCAAAGTTACATTTTTTAACCAAAAAGGACAAATTTTCAACCAAGAATAATAAATTTCTACAAAAACAGATGAATTTTCAACCAAAAAGTTGAACTTTCAACTAAAAGGGATATGTTTTAAATGAAATAGTTACAATTTTGAACAAAAAAAGTAAAATTTCTAATTAAAAATGTAGTGGTTTAAATGTCAATTTAAAAATTTATTTTTAACAAAACATGAAAGGAATTTTCATCAAAATTTTTTAATTTTCAACCAAGAAAGATCACTTTTCTACCATGAAAGATGAACTTTTAACAAAAGAGTAACGTTTTTAAGCTAAAAAGTCGAATTGTTTAGAAAACAGTGGACTTTTAAATAAGAAAAGATGAATTTTTAACAAAAAAGATAATTTTTATTCAATAAAGTTGAATTTTCGACCAAGAAGTTTAATGCTCTACCAAAAAGACGATTTTGAACAAAATACATGAATTTACAACAAAATTATTTAAATCTAAAGTCAGAAAAATGAATTATCAACAAAAAATTCGAATTTTTAACCCAAATATATGATTTTTTAACCAAATAGTTAAATTTTCGACCAAATTGTTTAATTTTCAAGACAAAAGGATGAATTTTTGACAAATCAGTATAATTTTTAACTATAATTATGAATCCCTGATAACAAAAATTAATTTTTTTACAAAGACTTTTTAAACAAAAAAGGTGATTTCTCAACGAAGTATGTAATAGTTGATATTTCGACCAAAAAATTACATTTCTTAATCAAAAAGGACAAATTCTCAAGCAAGAATAATGAATTTCTATTAAAAAAAAAAACAATTTTCAACAAAATATATCAATTTTCAAGCAAAAACTTGAACTTTTAACTAAAAAGGATAGATTTTTAATCAAATAGTTACATTTTTTAACAAAAAAAGTTAAATTTCTAACGAGGAATGGAGTAGTTCAAATATCAATATACAAATTTATTTTTAACAAAACATGAAAGGAATTTTCATCAAAAATTTTTAATTTTCAACCAAGAAAGATGACTTTTCTACCATAGAAGTAGAATGTGCAACAAAAGAGTAAAGTTTTTTAAACTAAAAAGTCGAAATGTTTAGAAAACAGTGGACTTTTAAATCAAAAAAGATACATTTTAAACAAAAAAATATAATTTTTAATCAAGAAAGATAAATTTTTAACAAGATATTTGAGTTCTCACCTAAAATGTTGACAAAATACATAATAAATTTTTAATCAAAAATGGAAGTTTAATTTTCAATTTAAAAAATTCATTTTCAACAAAACATGAAACCAATTTTCTTCAAAATATTTAAATTTTCAATTAAAGAAATCAATCTTTAACTGAAGGAATGTATTTTTAACAAAGTAGTTGAATTTTTAATAAAAAAAGATGATCATTAAAAATATAGTTGATTTTCGAAAAAAAAATTAAATTTCAAACCAGATAATAGAATTTTTAAACAAACGAGATAAATTCCGAACCAAAAATATTATATCAGCCTTTTAAGTAACAAAAGAAGAAATTCTACCAAGAAATATTGTTGAATTTCCTTATTGGGATCCAAGTTTTTAGCCCTCCCTCCCAAACTGACAACGTAATTTATGGAAAGTACCGCCAGGCCACTTTTTCTTTTACGGCTACACCACTGATTTAAATGAAAAGAAGAAAATTATTACTTTCTTCTCTTAATAAATGGTTCCAAGAATCTAAGCTCATCATAAAAAGGCCAAGAGCTTAGTTTGAATTCTTTATTTCCACTTCGTTCAAGTTCTTCTTGCACTCTTCTTTCCTTTGAAAACTTTTCTCTGAGTCTCACCCATCGTTGTTGACAATCATTTACTGTTGGTTTATTATTATAAAATATATAAAACTCAATTTTTCAATTTTTGTAAACAGTTGTCCTACAGGGTGTCTATTAACTTTCGTCCATCAATTTGCCGATTACTCCACGGTTTTAAATATCAATTATCAATTATTTTGGTATCTTATTATATTAAAAAAATAAAAAATAAATTTTTTTATAATTTTTAGTGTCGAGTGAAAATTAATTAAATTAAAATCGCTGATTTATCAATTATTTGCGCAATTTTGATTAACATAGAGGTTGTTATTTTTTATAAAAATGTCTTTGCTAAATTATATCTCACGTTATAATTGGTAAATAATTCTTAAATTTAATAGTCATTGAACTTTTGCATTATCAATTAATTAATGATTGATTATTGAAAATTACAAAAAGAAATAATGAAACTGTAAAACGTTTCTAAATTTTCCTTCTTATTCTCAAAAATTAATATTTAACGAATAAATATTTTGCATCAATGCTCAGAAATTTCTGAATATTTAATCGAGCTCTTGATATAGATTTAAAAATTAGGATTTTCTTTTGAATTGCTACGCCGAAGCGATGAAAATATAACCATTTTATTTTGAATTCAAGAATCACAAATTTGAATAATTTCAGGAGAAAATTTCGAAAGTAGGACAATTTGAAAACGTTCAAAATTGAATATTTTAAGATTCAAATTTTGGAAATTCGATCATTTAAAATTCAAAGGAATTAAAATGATATTATTTATTATTAAAAGCGTTCAAAATTAAATAATTAAAAGTTAAAAATGTTCGAATTTGAATAATTTAAAATTAAAACTCATTAGTCCAATTTTTACAAAATCAAAAAATGAATTAAATTATCCCACAAAAAAATTTTAAAATAAATAATTTATTATTTTATTAAATAAATTATTTATAATTTTCAAATTGCCAATTATACTTTTCAAAACGCAACCAATTCAATTTTAATTCCAAAATTAAAACCTATGAAAGGGAAAAATTAAAAATTTAGCGTTCAACATAAAAATTAAGAACTTTAACATTGTAATCATGTAAAATTACCAAAATTATTTGTTTAATTTTTAACACGTACTTTAGAATTATTATTCATTCTGGAAATTTTTTACTCAAATATTTTAAAATATGAAATGATTTTTTGTTTAAATCTTCGACTGAAAATCGGAGAGTTTTAAAATATTACATGGTCCTGATATTTTGAATATCTGAATTTAAAACAATAATACTCTGAAATTTAAAATTTGAAAACTTAAAGATTTAATTTAAGAAAAACTTTAGTATCAAGGCCTTAAAGGTTAAACTTTTTTTTTAGAAAGACGTATTCGAACATATAATTTTTAATTCAAATTATAGAAATCTTAAAGACAAATATGTTATCAATAATTATCATATGATGTAGTATCAAGTGACATTATAATGACTGGATAGATTTTTTTACTAAAAAAATGTGATTTATATGAAAAAAAATCACTTGTCATTTTTACCGATAAAAATTGCAGAATTTTAAATATCGCGAGAAAAATTGTGAACACGCTAATTATAAAATACGGAAAATCTCCCAGCTTTGTCCCAGATTCCTTATATTTTGACGAGTTACAATTGATTCTTGACAGAATTTTTAATTGTGAAACATACAACTTGCATGATTGAAAATTTTTTGTAATTAAATTCTTAAGAATTAAAATTCAAATTCTTTAATATTAACAATTTGCAGTTTAAGTGTCTTCAATTTTGTAACTTGGAATATTTTTGTTAAATTAGTTCAATTTTGAAGACTTTCAATGGATAAATTGTTCAACTTTAAAGATTTCCAATTTAAAAATCTTCAATTTTGAAGAATTACTATTTAAAACTTTTTAATTTTGTAAGTCAAAAGTCAAGAGTTTTCAAT
This sequence comes from Belonocnema kinseyi, assembly GCF_010883055.1. NCBI lineage: Eukaryota > Metazoa > Arthropoda > Insecta > Hymenoptera > Cynipidae > Belonocnema > Belonocnema kinseyi. The sequence goes on from NC_046661.1 coordinate 97,202,828, forward strand.
TACAAATCTTCTACAGTGATGAAATTTGAAATCTAAATCATTAAAATGACAGCATTTTTTATTGTAAATCCTAAAACTCACATAATATTTAATTTATGTGTTACTATTGGAAATTCTTCAATGTTCAAAATTTGGAATTACAAATTATTCAATTTTCAAAAATTATATTTTCAAGGTATTTAATTTAAAACTCTTTAATTTGAAGATTTACAATTGAAAACTTTCATTTCGAAATATGCATAAATAAAAATTCTTAAACTGTGAAGCTTCAAATGTTAATCATCAAGATTGCAGAATTTTTAATTGTAAACCATACAATTTTTATCATTTTCATTGTAAATCTTTTAAATTATTATTAATATCAACCATTCTTTTGTTTTTTAAACCCATCTTTAAATCAACCAAGTAAATGTTAATGTTACAAATTTCAAAAAATTGGAAGTCGAACAATTTCTTTAAGCGAACATTTTGATAAGAATTTTATAATTATTATTAAATTTCATGAATAAAGAATAATACGAAATTCTAGTGAAATTATTTCATGTTTGTTATTAAATATACATGAATCATACTGGGATTATAATCAAAGATATTGTAACAAACGAATAAAATATTAAAAAATAGATTTTTTAAATTTAAAGCCTCGAATAAATTATTAAGCTCTACATGAACTTCAATATAAAATAATAAATTTAACCAATTTTTAAACTCAAAATAAATTATGACGAGATCCTCTTAACTAATCGTTTCCACTTCAAGCAACTGAAATGATTTAAATTAAATGATAATCTAATTTCTCTTTACTTTAAAATTGTTATTAAATATAAAAAATATAGACTTTCAATAATAATTTTGCATTTTGCAACTCATAATAAATGCATTTACGGCGCTTTTGTTTCATTTTCAGTTAGATTGAGGTAATAATTAATGTTCATAGACGTAATTTTCTAAACAATTTATAATTTTTTAAAATAATATTCTATTATAATAATGCAACAAAATTCCTGTTTTTTAAAAACAATTTCCCACTTTTTGTTTAATTTTTAATTATATTGATGCAAATAATTAATCAAAGTTAACAGAATAATTGTTTAAAAAATTTATTATGATTGCTAATAATATTTAGTTTTAATAATACTAGATATTTAGGGTTTCTTCTCAATTTTTTTACTTTTTACCCACTTTTTACTGAGTAAAGTAATAAATAATGCAAGTTAACAAACATAGTTGTTCGAACAATTTAATATTGTTTATGAATATTTTTTCTTGGATAATTGAATGATTAAATTTGTCTTATAAACTAAGTTAAATTATTTTGGAATTTTTTTCAAATCTTCTAAGCAACTTTGAAAATGATTAAGACTATTCCTACAATTTTTTTTAAATTCTGTAAAAAACAACAACATTTCATTAAAATCTTTCAAATTCATTTTCGACAATTTTAGAAATCTTTTCAGATTTCTTTAAATAGTCTCTTAAAATTAATTTTTTAAAAATAAAAAGTAATTTTCAATTTTCCTAGGAATCTTAGAAAAATGTTTTTTAATCCTTCGAAGCCTTTGAAAATTCTTAAAAAACTTCTTAATTTTATGATCGAAATTTGCAAAAATCTATATTTTGTAATTATTTCAAATCATATCTGATTTTTAATCTTTTCAGACTTTTTAAATATCTTTTCAACTTACTCGAATTTTCCCTAGAAATAATAGGTGCTCAATATTTATTATACGTCAAAATTCTACAGTTTTATTTGTAAATTATTATTTTTTTAAATAGAACAATTGATTTTTTTTAATTAAAAAAAAATTGATTTATTTGAGTGCATTCGAACAAATGACGCATTATTTGTATTATTAGAATTAATAAAAATTCGCCAGGGGTTTATTTTCTTTTTCCGGAAATTTTCCGGTTAGTAGACACCCTGTTTTATAAATTATTATTGATTTGCGCGAATTTACCGTTTAAATTCACAACGGCTGAGATTTCTCGCCATGTATGTTCCCTTTTGTCGATGTCCTTGAAATCTTTCAAGTCTTTATCGTACAAGTGGGGATTTTGACGCACTAAGTCTATCAATAAATAATCCCCCTCCCTAGATTCTTTGACTCTACGATTTTCGGTGTAATCCTGGTGATCTGCCATTCTAAAAATTGTTTAAAATTGTAATAATAACATTAAAAACATTCAAATATAATTTATTCTTCGAGTGAGTTATTTTGTCTTGACTTCAGGGTGGCGATTTGGCAGAAGCTTTCAAATTCCCGGTTTTTCCTAAACAATTTTTACAATTTTCCCGGTCAACTAAAAGTAACATATTCATATTTGTTGTAAAACGCAAATAATTAGTTTAAATCATGGCGTTCATGCTAAACATCCTTTAACAAAACAGAGCAAAAATGACCAAATTAATTAATTTTCATATAAAATTATGAATCTTCAACTGGAGAAATGGAATTTGAAATAAAACAGATGAATTTTCAATTGAAATTATGAATATTTAACTTAAATACTTGCATTTTTAAACAAAAAGATTAATTTTCTACCAAAAATACCATTTTTCAACTAAATACAGGAATTTTCAATCAAAGAAAACAAATTCTTAACCAAATAGTTCAGTTTTAATCCAGAAAAAAATCAATATCTTACAGAAAATGGAATAGTTACATTTTTACTAAAAAAAAATAATTTTCGTCTTAAATTATGAATTTTAAACTAAAACTATGAGTCCTGAAATGGAATATTTAAAATTAAAAAATGAATTTTCAACTAAAACAATGAATCTTCAACTGAAAGTTAAACTTAAAAAAAACGTTTACTAAAAAACATAAATTGTCAACCAAAACTTAAAAAAATAAATTTGAAATTACGAAAATCAATGTTCAACCAAAAAGGCGAATTTTAAACTAAAAAGGATCATTGATCAACCAAAAATTGAAAAATTATATTTTCAGTCAAAAAATTAATGTTAGCATTTTTAACTAAAATTATGGAATAGTATTTTCAGTTTAAGAAAAAAAACATTTGAAACTAAAAAAAAAACACTTTTTCAATAAAATAGTTAATTAAAAAAAAATTAAATTTTTAATAAAACAGGTTATTTTTCAACAATTATATTTATTTTTAATCTGAGAGATGAATTTTCAACCAAAATTATGAATATTTAACTAGAATACTTACATTTTCAATCAAAAAGTAGAATTAAAAAAAGCAAACAAACATTTTCAACGAAAAAAGAAACAATTTTTCAATAAAATAGCTAATTTTTCAACAACAAAAAATGAATTGTTAATTGAAATGATGTTTCTTAAATTAAACAAATTCATTTTTAACAAACAGTTTATTTTTTAACCAAGTAAATTTATTTCTAACCTGAAAGATGAATTTTCAACTAATCATATGAATATTTAACCAGAATACTTAAATTTTCAATCAAAAAGTAGAATTTTTCAACAATGAGATTAACATTCAAATAAAAAAAAAATAATTTTCTACCAAAAGAGTCGATTTTCTATGAAAAAAGTTTTTAAACAAAATACGTGAATTTTTAATTAAAATAGATAAATTTACAACGAAGTTGTTACATTTGGAACCAGAAAAGGTTACAAAAAGAAGAATTTTCCACTAATTACATAAATTTTCAAATAAAAAATTTAAATCTTAACCAAGAAAACTCGGATTTTTAGAAAAATAGTTGAATTTTCGGTAAGGAAATTCCTATTGATCACAAGAAGAAACAAGTTTTTAATTAAATAGCTCCAAATACATGAATTTTTAATTTAAATGATGAATCTTCAATGAAAAATTAATTTTTCAAACAAGTAAATTTATTTCGAGCCTGAAAGAGGATTTTTTAAACTAAAATTATTAATATTTAACTGGAATACTTGAATATCAATCAAAAACAAGATTAACTTTCAACCCATAAAAGTAATTTTCTACAAAAAAAAGAAAGAATTTTCCACAAATTAAATACATTTTCAAATAAATCTTAATTTTTACTAAAAAAGATAAACTTTCAACCAAATAGTACTGATGAATTTTCAACCAATAAAATTAATTTTATACTAAGGCGACCATTTTTCCACGAATTATACGAACTTTCAAAATAATAGTTGGATTTTTAAATAAAAAATATGAAATTTCAACCAATAATGGAATAGTTGAATTTTCTATTAAAAATTTACATTTTAACCTCGAAAACTCGGATTTTCAGAAAGTTCCTATTCATCAAAAGAAAAAACAATTTTTCAATGACATAGTTAATTTTTCAAAAAAAAAAATAGTTAGTTAAAATGATTATTAATTAATAATTAATTTCCAAGAAAACGGTTTATTTTTCAACCAAGTAAATTTATTTTGAGCCTAAAAGATGAATTTTCAACTAAAATTATGAATATTTAACTGGAATACTTGAATTATAAATCAAAAAGAAGGATTTTTAAACAATGTGATTAACTTTCAAATGAAAAAAATAATTTTCTATAAAAAAACTCGATTTTCTACGATAAAAGTAGTTTTTTAACAAAATACGTGAATTTTTAACGAAATAAATTAATCTTCAATTAAAAAAGACAAATTTATATTCAAATTGGTTCATTTTGAACTAGAAAAAGTCAATTTTCTACAGAAAATTAAACGGTTAAATTTTCAATTGAAAATATTAACTTTCAATCAAACTGATGAATTTTCAACCAAAAAAGTTAATTTTATACTAACAAGACCATTTTTCCACGAACTACACGATTTTTCAAAATACTAGTTGGATTTTTAAATAAAAAATATGAATTTTCATACAAAAAAAGATAAGATTTCAACTAAAAATAGAATAGTTGAATTTCCTCCATTCAAAATTTAATTCTTAACCAAAAAAAATTCGGATTTTCAGAAAAATTGTTAAATTTTCGGTAAAGAAAATTCTTTGCATCCCAATAAAAAAACTTTTAATTTAAATAGCTCATTTTCAACCAGAGAAATTAATTTTTAAATATAATTATGAATCTTCAACAAAAAAAAAACCTGAAATCTGAATTTTCAATCAAAAAGTCGAATTTTTAAACAATCCAATCCAAATTGCCGCATTTTGAACTAGAAAAGGTAAATTATCCACCGAAAATGAAACGGTCAAATTTTTAATTGAAAATATTAACTTTCAATCAAACTGATGAATTTTCAAGTAATAAATTAATTTTATACTAACAAGATCACTTTTCCACGAATTACACGAATTTTCAAAATACTAGTTGGATTTTTAAATAAAAAATATGCATTTTCAACCAAATAGTTAAATTTTCATACAAAAAAAGATAAGACTTCAACTAAAAATAGAATAGTTGAATTTCCTCCGTTCAAAATTTAATTCTTAACCAAAAAAAATTCGGATTTTCAGAAAAAAGTTAAATTTTCGGTAAAGAAAATTCTTTGCATCCCAATAAAAAAAAAACTTTTCATTCAAATAGCACATTTTCAACCAGAGAAATTAATTTTTAAATATAATTATGAATATCCCACAACAAAAAAAAACAATTTTTAAAAATACAGTTGATTTTTCAACCAAGTAAATTAATTTCTAACCTGAAATCTGAATTTTCAATAAAGAATCGAATTTTTAAACAATCCAATCCAAATTGTCGGATTTTGAACTAGAAAAGGTAAATTATCCACCAAAAATAAAACGGTCAAATTTTTAATTGACAATATTAACTTTCAATCAAACTGATGAATTTTCAACCAATAAATTAATTTTATACTAACAAGATCACTTTTCCACGAATTACACGAATTTTCAAAATACTAGTTGGATTTTTAAATAAAAAATATGAATTTTCAACCAAATAGTTGAATTTTCATACAAAAAAAGATAAGACTTCAACTAAAAATAGAATAGTTGAATTTCCTCCGTTCAAAATTTTATTCTTAACAAAAAAAATTCGGATTTTCAGAAAAATTGTTAAATTTTCGGTAAAGAAAATTCTTTGCATTCCAATAAAAAAACTTTTCATTCAAATAACTCATTTTCAACCAGAGAAATTAATTTTTAAATATAATTATGAATATCCCACAACAACAAAAAAACAATTTTTAAAAATACAGTTGATTTTTCAACCAAGTAAATTTATTTCTAACCTGAAATCTGAATTTTCAATAAAAAATCGAATTTTTAAACAATCCAATCCAAATTGTCGGATTTTGAACTAGAAAAGGTAAATTATCCACCAAAAATAAAACGGTCAAATTTTTAATTGACAATATTAACTTTCAATCAAACTGATGAATTTTCAACCAATAAATTAATTTTATACTAACAAGATCACTTTTCCACGAATTACACGAATTTTCAAAATACTAGTTGGATTTTTAAATAAAAAATATGAATTTTCAACCAAATAGTTAAATTTTCATACAAAAAAAGATAAGACTTCAACTAAAAATAGAATAGTTGAATTTCCTCCGTTCAAAATTTTATTCTTAACCAAAAAAAATTCGGATTTTCAGAAAAATTGTTAAATTTTCGGTAAAGAAAATTCTTTGCATCCCAATAAAAAAACTTTTCATTCAAATAGCTCATTTTCAACCAGAGAAATTAATTTTTAAATATAATTATGAATATCCCACAACAACAAAAAAACAATTTTTAAAAATACAGTTTATTTTTCAACCAAGTAAATTTATTTCTAACCTGAAATCTGAATTTTCAATCAAAAAATCGAATTTTTAAACAATCCAATCCAAATTGTCGGATTTTGAACTAGAAAAGGTAAATTATCCACCGAAAATGAAAGGGTCAAATTTTTAATTGAAAATATTAACTTTCAATCAAACTGATAAATTTTCAACCAATAAGATTAATTTTCTAAAAAAAAAAAGATGAATTTTGCACAATTTATATGAATTTTCAAATAAAGAGTTTAATTTTTAAATAATGAATATGAATTTTCAATCAAATAGTCGAATTTTCTTCGAAAAAAGAAACATTTCAACCAATAATAGAATACTTGAATTTTCTATTCAAAATTTAATTCTGAACCAGGAAAAATCGGATTTTCAGAAAAATAGCTCATTTTTTGTTGAAAATTTGATTTTCATCTTAATAGTTACATTTTTAAAAAGAGATCTTCCGCAAACAAAATTAATTTTTAACAAAAATGTTTAGCTTGTAAACTTAAGTCGAATTTTCAAGCGAAAAAAAAGGAAATTCCCAAAGAAAAATGTATCATATATAGTAATTCAAAAATATTTCCTTTTTGATATACTACTTCTACTTTCGAAACTACTTAAAGTACTGTTTTGTCTAAAATTTGGAAGAAGTAACTTTTAAATTCTGACGAATTTTGACTTGGATCGAATTTTTTTTTAATCCTTACTTCTAAAATTCTATATTTCAGTATTAATTCTTTAAACAAATTCCCGTTTCATGTCAAAAAATTTCCTATTCCAAGTGAAATGATATTTCTTCAATAAAAAAAATATTTATTTTTACTTATAAGCCCTGCAACTGCCAATAAAGTAGAAATCACCTTTCTAAATTGACAAAAAAGATTAAAATAATGAAAACTTGGTCAATAAAATTCCCGGTCAAGTCGCCACCCTGCACTTTTCTAAAATTTGCAGAATTATTTAAATTGCGAAAAATAATTTAACTATCATTCACAACTAACCTTTTATTTTGACACATAATAAATCTAAGAATTCGATGACACATGACAATCAAAAAAGCAACTAAATTTTCCACTTTTAAAATCTACTAGAAATACCAAATTTTGATGTCGAAAATTTAAAACTGCCAGAAACTGGGAATTTAGGAACAATACTCTATAAATATTGAAAATATCAAAACAAAAAAACAATCAAAAATCGAAGTTTTAACATATATTTCACAGGTTGAATAAAAATACAAGAATATTTTAATCATATACTTACGCAGTTTATCAGGTTTTTTTCTTCACAAATCCACTTTCCGAAAATGACAGGTTTACATTCTAACCAATTTCAAACATAGATAATAGATTTTGCTATTGTAACAATAAATAAAAACAGCATCACGTGCTTTGGCAGAAAATTTGGATTGGTTGACATAAGACTTTCGTCTTTAAGTAAGTTCCTTTGAGCCTAAGTTTTGCTTCCAATTAAGACTGAGAATTATTCTTTTAATTCTCCACAATCATGCATCGCTGTAAATTACATCGTCTTACGGAATATTCCGTAATCGTAGACAAGTTCGTCGCAAAAAATACGAGCCACACAAGAAAAAAATTAGAGTTTTTGCAGCACGTTTTTGCATCGCACATCTCTGATTGCACGTAACACATAACGTTAGCATAACCCCACATAACCTTTTCTGCTTTTCCAGCTTGCAAAATGCAAAACGAGCATAACAAAGTGACGTCATGAACATCAAATATGATTGGTCGAAAAAAAAAACGATTTGCCACACGTCGCGCACACTCAGCCTTTCCGCGGGAATTTTCAAACATTAGTTTTAAAATGGAAGTAAAAGGTGAAAAGAACAAATTAGTCCGAGTTCTGCAAAAATTTAAATTTTATAAATCAAAAATAGGTTTTTTTATACAAATTATTAATCAAAGTTTATAGTCCATTCGTTAAATAGCGTCAAAGTGTCAGTTATTCAGCTTGAAAAGAAAAAATTTAATATTTTAAATACAGTCAGTTTTTCTTGCATAGTTCTAAATTTCACAAACATAACTTTATTGTTTACTGAAAGGTCGTTTCAAAGTAGATGTTTTAACAAGTTTTCTTGTTCTTATAGCGGAAACTGAAAAAACAATATTTTCAAATTAATTAGCCTTTCTTTTTTACATTCTCATCATTTCTGATTGAAAAAGTATTAGAACTCTTAGAAATTTGACACCACAATTTTTCAACGGATCTCCACGTTTTGAGACCCCCTGAATCCGAAAATCAAGTTTTTATAATGGCGTCTATCTGTCTGTCCATCCGTAAACACGAAAACTCTCGAACAAATGAACTAATCAAATTGATCTTTGGCATACTTTTTTCTGGTCCTAAAAGAAAGCACGAGTTCGTTAACCAGCTATTTTGCAAAAAAATTCAAAAAGTTAGAGCATTTTCAAAATTTTTGGGACCATTTTTTTATATTTAAAAATGTGATGTACGGTTAGTCGTAGTACTCAAAATTCCCCTTAGTGGTCAAGCTATGCAGGCTACGAAAAAAGATAAATTAACGAAAATTGTGATCCCAAAAAAGATGTACAAATTCGTTAAGAATCACTTCTTCATAGGACGCGTACTTTTTGTTTTATTCGTAAAAAATAACATTAAAAATAAAAAAATGAATAAAAAAATTTGTGGAAAAACGAACAAATTCGAAAAAAATATTTAACAAAACCTGTTTACAAATTTGTATCGAAAATCGAGCGCGAAGCGCGAGTGAACCCTTTATCGAGCGCGAAGCGCGGGATTCAACAATCGCGCACGCAGCGCGCTATCAGAATGTGCCCGCGAAACGGGCAGATTTTTTTAAAACTAAATTCAACTGTTATTTCTTACATTTTTATCAATTAAAGTTTCTTCTCTTTAGTTGAACATTGAACTATTTTGTTGAAAATGTCTTTTATTTTTGGTTGAAAACTGATCTTTTTTATTTTAAAAACAACGTCATTTGTTGGAAATTCTTCCTTTTTGGTTTAATTTAACGACTTTTAATTAGGAATATTTTTTGTTTAAAATCTTAATTATTACATTTTAATCTCTTGGTTGAAGACTCATCTCTTTAGTTTAAAATAAACTATTTTTGTGAAAATCATTTTTTTTACAGTCTCGTCATTTATGATTGAGAAAGTATTTGAATTTTTCCTAAAATACAGGAAAGTTTCGTTAACCAGCCATCTTAGATAAAAATTCAAAAAATGAGCGTATTTTGTAAATTATTGAGGCACCTTTTTTTTAATTTGAAAATTCTATGTACGGATATTTATAGTAGTAAAAAATACGAACAATCTATCCTAATGACTTTTTTCGATGAAAGGAATTTTTTTTAGCGTTATAGCATTTTCAACATTTTTTAAATCAATCGAAAATCAAAATTGGAAGCCAAACAACGCACGATATGAAAAAAGCCAAGAGAAAAAAAACATTGTTTTTTGAAAGCTTTACAAGATTATCATAAAAAAGTTTTGGATTTTCTTGGAAAATCGAGAATTCTAATTATTATTCCACAAAAAATAATGAAAAAATCAAAAATTCCATTTTGTTGTCAAACTATTCAGGATATGAAAAAGATAAAATAACAGAAATTGTGATCTCAACAAAGATATCCAAATTCTTTAATAATCACTTCTTGATATGACGCGTGCCTTTTATTTTATTCGAAAACATAACATTAAAAATAAAAAAATAACAATTTATGGACTGACGACACAAGTTACGAAAAAAAATGATTCAACAAAAATTGTTTACCCGAAAAAGAGCTATAAATTTGTTATAAATCATTTTTTGGTACGTAGTGTTTGTTTTAATCATAAAAATGACGTTAAAAATAAAAATTAAAAATTTGTGGGAAAACGACAAAAGGTACGAAAACAATTTGATAGAAAAGTTATTCATCCAAAAAAGAGATACAAATTTGTAATTATTTATTACATTCTCATCATTTACAATTGAGAAAGGATTAGAATTTCTCGAAATTTGACACCACAACGTTTAAATTTTGAACCAAATGACGCAAAATATGAAAAAAAAGTCTCAGAGAGAAATTATAAGTTTTGAAAAATTCTACAAAATGTCTGAACTATTTTCCAATAGGGCTCGTAATTTTGTGGGATATTAACTGAAAATTTAACTGTCCATTTCTGGTAAAAAATTGGCCTTCATTTAGTTTAAAAATAAACCATTAGGATGGAAATTCATGTATTTTATTAAACATCCATCTCTTTTAGTTGAAAATTAATTTTAATGTTTTTAAAGGCTCTCAATAAGGTATCGTAATCGATTACTCGGGATCTTAAGGGATTTCAATGAAGTCCTATAGGACTTCGAAAATTTTTAGGTGTTTTAAGGAATATAATCATATTCCATGTAATTTCGCGGTATTTTCTAATATTTTAAGGGATTTTAAAGAATTTATTCACAAGAATTGAGGGATTTCAAAGATTTGAAGAGATTTTCAAATAATTCAAAGGATTTTAAAATAAAAAAGACGAATAATCAACAAAAATACATTAACTTTTAACCAAACAAATTGAATTTTTAACCAAAATAAATTGAAGTCTCCACCAAGATAGATTTTGGTCGAAATCGAGTTCGAAGCACGAGACACGTAATGAGAATGTGTTCGTTAAAGCCGGAAGAGCTTTAACAAAAGAGAATTCACAATCACCAAATTGCAGTTTTTTCTCCTTTGACATTTAATTTTAAAAGGTCTGTGCACAAATATGGGGGAAATACAAAGAGATAAATATATTATCGAGCACGAAGCGCGGAAGGAGGATGTGTCAACACAGCGGGCAAATTTTGTTTAATACTTTAAAAATATTAGCTTGCAAAACGAGAAATTTTGCTCAGAAAATAAAGTTAATTTTTCTGTTAATATTAAAGCTGATATCATATTAATATGAATATTTATTAATACAGAATTAAGTGTTTAAATATAATACTTAATACAATTTTTGTATGTATTAAAAATTTTTCCGCCTTAATATTTGAAACTTATAAATGCATGAAAATTAAAAAAAAAAAGTTTCATGAAATTTTATAACCCTACAAAAATTATATCCAAATACACTTACTGTACAAAATCATGGTTTCCAAGTTCATAACAAAAAATTTGCATCCCATGCAATTTTTATCAAGGTGGCCACTATTTTTTTAATTTTCGTCTCCCGGTTCTCCCGATAAATATTCGTGACTTCATTTTTGTGTCTCATAAAGGGAAATACAGAGTTCATCTCTCTGAATTTCTATTTACTAACATGAAAGTTTAAAAATTCATTATTGAACCAATTTTTTAAAATAATGTTTTGAATAATTTTGAAAACAATAATGAATAATTTCGAATTGCAAACGTC
>NC_046661.1:97214968-97249218 GCF_010883055.1 Belonocnema kinseyi
ACGAAGAACGATTTTCGACAATTTAATTAGAAAAAAGGAGTTGAATTGTATCATTTCTAAGTAGAAGCGCTAAAAATTAAGCAATTTTAATTTTATTTTGGGAACCACAACACTAACATAATTATCGATTCACTGATGTACCAATTTCGGATAGTTTTATTTTAATTTTTTTTTATTTCAAACTGAATTTTTAATTTTTTAATTCCAAATCTTCCTTTAGAATTATTATTCAATCCAGAAAGTTTCGAATACAATATTTTTCAATTGGAAATTATTTATTTGTATAAGGCCATGTGATGAGTGGGTCACGCGACCAGATTTCTACCTTACCGCCACTTTTTTTATTTCCCAACTTATTTTCACACGAAACGCCACATCGAGTTGAAAATTTGGGATGATGAACAAGAAGCACTAAGAATGGTAGGTCTGGTCCTAAATCTGTATAATTATGAAAAAAGTTTTTTGTTGTAAATAATTTTTTTTTGCTTTTTTCATACTTAATAAATTTCAGGACCAGACCCAACTTTCTTAGTGCTTCTTATTTATTATCCCAAATTTTCGACTCGATGTGGCGTTTCGTGTGAAAATAAGTTGGGAAATAAAAAAAGTGGCTTTAATTTCGGAATCTGGTCACGTGACCCACTCGTTGCATGGCCTTAAATCTTCAACTGAAAATCAGACAATTTCAAAATCTTACATTGTAAATTAAAAATTAAGATAAAGAATACAAAGCAATATTGGTATGATGTGATTTCATTTTTTTAAATGCAAAATTTTCAGATTTTCAGTACGAAATTTCTTTATATTTACATCTAAAATTATGAAATTCAAAACTGATTATCAAGGCTTTGAATATCAAATGGGTAAATATTTAATAGCGAAATGGTCCTTAAATTTTGATTATATGAATTTCCAACTACAATATTGTTAAATTAAAATTTTGAAACCTCCAAAAATTAATCTAAAAATTAATTTAAGAAAAATTTAAGTTTCAAGCCCTCAAAGGTTAGAAGATTTGAGAATTGTACATTCAAAACTACAATTTTTAATTAAAATTATAGATATTTTAAAAACGATAAATATATTATCAATAAGTATCATATAATTTAGTCTCATGTAACATTTAAAAGGACTGAATAGATTTTTGTACTAAAAGTTTCGATTCTGTCAATTCAAAAGTAACTATCATTTTTGCCATTCCAAATTTCAGAATTTTAAATACTATGAGAAATATTGTGAACCTTTAAAGTTAAATTATTCTAAACACTTCGAAAATTATATAATTTCTATTGGGAGGCTTTCTAGAATTTAAAAATGCGGGAATTATGAAATACGGAAAATCCCCCACTGTAATATTTTTCTCCCGGATTGGTTTTCTCCCGGTGAAAATTTCTCCCGATTAGAGTTCTGAGTCGGTTATATTACTTTGAGAACGGTAACGAGAATGAGAATATTACCAAGAATATAATCGAGAAATAAATTCTCTGAGAATTTATGAGAAACCCAGAATTTACTTTAATTAATACAAAATTGCAATTTTTCGTTAACTTTTCGGTTGAAAATTCAACTCTTTTTTTTTCAAATGTTGTCTTTCTTATTTTAAAGTTTACCTGCATTAGCAAAAATTAAATCTTTTTTTGATAAAAATGCTACTATATGGTAAAGAATTTATTATTTTTTTAAAAGCTCATCCTTTTTGGATGAAAAAGTCGTATTTTTGGATTGAAAATTCAATTTTTTTCTTAGAAACTTATTTTTTTGTTACAAAAATTCCATTTTTGATGTTACTGAAGTCTATTTTGGACGAAAACTCAACTTTTTTGTGATACAAAATTCTTTTGCTTTAAGATAAATTTCATATTTTTTGATAAAAATGCAACTATTTGCTAGAGAATTCAACAATTTTGTTAAAAAGTCATCCTTTTTGGTTAAAAATTCGTCTTTATGGATTGAAAATTTAGTTTTTTTTCTTATAAAATAATTTATTGCTAAAAAATTTATAATTTGTTTGTGAAAATTCGACTTGAAATCTTTTTCAACAGAAAATTCAACTTTTTTTTGTTGAAAATTTATCTTTTTGATTTAAAACTTCATCTGTTATAGAAGAAATTTCTTTTTTTTTTGTATGAAAATGCAACTTTTTCATTAAAAATCGTTCTTCTTTGCTTGATAATTCAACTAATTTGTTTAAAACATTTGGCTGAATCGCTTTGTTAATAAATCACTTTTTTGTTAAATAATTATATTTTAAGCTCAAAAGTTATCTCGTTAGTTAAGAGTTTAATTATCTTGTTATAAATTAATCTTTTTGAATTGAAAATTCAACTACTTGGGTCAAAGTTAAACCACATTGTGAAATTTTTTTATTGAAGGCTTATGTTTGGTTGGTTTAACTGTTTAGTGGAAAACACTTCTTTTTTCGTTTTGTTTTAGAATTAATTTTTTAACAGAAAATTTAACTTTTCCATTTTTTTTAAATTGATATTTTTTTAGTTAAAAATTCGCGTTTTTTTCGCACAAAATAATTTTTTAGATTGAAATCTCCTTTTTTTACGTAAAAATGCATCAGTTTCGTGTAAAATTAATTTTTTTTCAAACAGTCATATTTTTTGTTTGAAAATTTAATTTTTATAAAGAAAATTTGTCTTCTGGTTTGAAGGTTCAATAATTTAGATAACATTTTATTTATTTTTTGAGTAAAAAATCTTTATTTGTTGGAAATTTGTCTTTTTGGTTTTAAAATTCTTTTCTTTTGTTGTATAAATTTTATTCTTTTTTATTAAAATATAAACTGACACTTTTTCATTGATAATTTGTCTTTTTAGGTTGAATATTCAACTATTATGTTAAAAATTCAATTATTATGTTGAAAATTCCAGTATTTTGTTAAAGAGTTATCTTTTAAAGTAGAAAAAAACTTGTCTTTTTGTTTTGTTTGAAATAAATAAATACATTTGAAAATTTTTAATTTGTACATGAAACAGTGTAATTCCTGAATATGTTTGAGCTAGAAAATAATTTATATTCAACTGCTGATATAACCTGAAGAATAAAAATATTTTTTAAAATTATAAATTTTTAAATTCGATTAAATTCTTTGAAATTCTCCTAAATTCTGTCATATTCTCGGTTATATATCCTGAACTTAAATTCTCGGGAATTTAAGAACTCTACTCCCGATTCTCCCGGGTTGGTTTGGCCCTCAGCTTGCAGACATCTTGGATTTCCAACACCCAAATATCCATTATCTAACCTAACCTGTTCAATTGTCAACAATCAACAGTTGTCAACAGTGTAAACAACTTCGTCGCTGGTACAAAGTCACAGAAAATTTCATAAATTGAAAGAAAATCGGGAAAAATGGAAGAAATCGAGCAGTTGAAACACTTGTTGAAGAATTGGCTTGATGAGAATAATGAAGATATTGAAGAAAACGAAGTCCTGGATGAAAACGACGAAGAATATAAGGATTATTTTTACGCCAACACATGTCACGTTTGTTATTCTTTGGACCGAGGAAAACGTTTAAAACGATGTGGTGGTTGTTACATGATTTCGTACTGTGGAAACTCTCATCAAGCGAAACATTGGCCAGTGCATAAGAAACTTTGTAAAGTTGTCAAAGATATTATCGCCAATTCAGGTGGACCCAGCATTTTTGGAAAAACCAAAGGCATGAACCAAAAACTTTGGGTAAGTTTTCAAATTCTTTTATTAAATTTTCTGGCTCATTCGTTGTTTTGTTTACACAAATTATTCAAATTTCACGCATTTAAAACGATAAATATTAGAGTTTTATTCAACTTTCGGCGGTTTTTTATTTTTAGTATTATTTTTGAAAACATAATAGGCGTTTTCTAAAGAAGATAATTTTCATAAGATTCTTGAGAAAATTAAATTTTTTTGAATATCAGATGTGTGAAAAAAAGAATCTAGACTTTTAGAAGTTTGGAAGAAATCAAGAATTATTTGATAATTTTTCGAAAATGTTTCCAAGATTTCAAATATTTTGAATCTATTTAGAGCGCCTCAAATTCCTAAAAATATTTTTAACTGACTGGAATTTATCTTAAAATTTTTAAAAATGATTCAAAATATACAAAATTTATTTATAATCTTCTGAACTTTCGCAGGAATTTAAAAAATTATTTTTATTCTCCTTAACCCTTTCGAAATTCTTTTAAATTTTCTAAAATTTTCTTATATTTAAAAATGTAAATTTCTAAATATCTTTAAAAGTTTAAAAATCTTTATAAATCCCTTCAATTCTTGTAAAATAATATTTCTTGAATTTCCTCGATTTTTATTTTTTAATCTTATCAAATTGAGAAAAAAATTTTGCTTTAAAATCTTTTGCACTCTTTTTAAAAATGTTATGAAATCGTTTTATTCAAAATTTTATTAAAAATCATTAAGAATTGTCACACGAATCTTAAAAGAATTTTTTTAAGTCCTTTTATACCCTCTATACCTTCTAATCTTTAAAAAATATTCAAATTTTTTCTGAATTTTATTTAAATTCTGGAAAATTGCCTTAAAAATTTCAGATTTTTCGTTGACAATTTTAGAAATCTTTTGAAATTTATTGAAATATTTTTAAATAATTTCTTCAAATTAAATTTTCAAAATAAAAAACCATTTTAGTTTTTCCCAGGAACCTAATTTTTTTTTTCATTTTCCTGACAACTTACGAAATTCTAAAAAAAAACTTACAATTCCTAATTATTTTTTAATCCTTTCAAAACTTCTGAATATCTCTTGAACTTACTCCATTTTAGGAAATAATTAAAAATGTTTTATAATATTTTTTCAATTTTCTCTTAGAATTAATTACAAAACAATCATTGACAATTTTTTCACCAATTTCAATAACATTTTTCTTCATTCTCTTGAAGTTCTGCAAAATCCAGTTTACTTAAAATTTGTTTAAATCCTGAAAAATTTAAAAAAAAGCCTTCCACATTTTTTTCCACACATTTTGAAACCTTCAAAACTTAAAATTATTCTTTTAAAATGAAATCTAAACCTAAGTCTAAAATTTCCAATTATTAAACAATTGTTTACAATTTAAATTTTCTCATCTAGAAATAAATTTTATGATGAAGCAAAATTAATTATTAAAAATCTTTGATATACAAAGTTCATGATGGAGAAAACTTATAAATAAAAAATATTACGTAATTTAAAAAAAACTAGTGATTGAGAAAGCAGTTAAACTTTCCACCAAATAGTTGAATTTGTAACCAAAAAATATCCATTTTTGACGAAAAATGTAATAATTAATATTTCAACCAAAAAATATGAATATGCAACGAAATACGTAAATCCCAGGGGGGTGCTTCCACTGTTTTAATGCAAAAAATGTGTCGCAAGAGTAGAAAACGGCCGTGAGGCGGCGCTAGTAGTAGCTTTATTCTACAAAACCATGCAGTACCATGGAAAAATTGTATAAAAATTACAAAATAAATATAAAAAACCCTTTAAAATCATTTTTTCTTCATAGTGTATTCTCAGGTAGTAAATGAGACTTATGTATTTACGTTTTATTTTGTTTAATATAGGAAAAAGCGGCATAATTAACATTATTTAAACAAATATCATGGCTATTCAGAACTTATAAAAAATAATTTTAAAATAAATAACGTATAGATAAATGAATGAAAAAAATACCAAAAATATATATTATCAAATTATAAAATTTTCCAAATTTCAAATAAAGACAAGATTTTTAATTGCCAAAAAATAAAATGAACCTAGTTAATTGATTATTAATTTATGAGCTATATTTATGGGATATATTTATGGGAATTTAACAATTTGTTTATTTTATAATTCGTCAATTTTTTGTTGTTGCTAATTTTTGATATTGTTATTCATTTTTTCGTTGTTTTGAATTAGTTCTGGACATTGAAACACTTTTCATTAGAATTTGTAACGAAGCTAAAATATTTTACCATTTGTATGTCACTCTTAAAGAAAGACCATTAACGAATTTTAGTTTATCTTTGACGAGACTCAAATTAATGGAAAAATATTTTTCAAAGTGCTATAATAAATCCATGTTGAAATTAAATTCTGAGAATTGAGAACAAGAAAATAAGTATTATGACATTATTTTTAAATTTATGGAAATATAACTTTCATAAAATTCTTGAGAAAATTTAGAAGACTTTTGAATATTTCAGACGAGTCAGAAAAGAATCTAGAAGATTTTAAAGAAATTTTTTTATTATATATGATTTTACAAAATATTATGAAAAATTCCAGTCTTTTTAAAAGATGTTTACAACTTTTAGAAGTTGGGAAGTAATCAAGAAATATTTGATAAATTTTCGAAAATGCTTCCAAATTTTAAAATATTTGTAATCTATTTAAAACCTCTTAAATTCCTGAAAATATTTTTAACTAGGCTCGAATTTTTCTCAAGATTTTCAAATTTTTTTCTCTTGAAAATTTTCGAAATTATTTGCAATTCTACTCAATATTTCTTGAATTTACCCGATTTTTGTTTTGCAATCTTACCGAATTGAAACATTTTGCTTTAAAATCTTCTAAACTATTTTTGGAAATTTTGGGAAATCTTTTGTTATGTTGAAAAACCTTTTTCAGTTTTCTCTTATAGTTCATTTCTCAAAATAAAAAATTATTTAAAATTTTCTCACGAATATAAGGAAAATTCCTTCTTTTTTTATCTTATTAAAACTTCTAATTTCTAAAAATTATTCAAATTTTTTCTACATTTTTTATTTATTCTGCAAAATTTTAAAAATTCCCTTAAAATCTTTTAAATTCTTCTTTGACTATTTTTGAAATCTTCTAAAATCTTTTAAAATAATCTCTTCAAATTAATTTTTTGATGAAAAAAAATGATTTTAATTTTTCCTAGGAAACTGAAAAAATGTCTTTCATTTTCGTGAAACTTTACAAACTTCAGAAAAAAATGTTTACAAGTTTTAATTATTTTTGAATCGTTTCAATTTTTTTCTCAAATTATGTTATTTTGCAAAATTCTGCTTTAAAATATTTCACACTTTTTAAAAATTTTAGAAAATAATTCAAAATGTTTTGTGATCTTTTTTTCTATTTTCTCTTGAAATTCCTTAGAAAATAATCATTTTAAAATTTCCCATGAATTTTAAGAATTTCTTTTCACATCCTGACAAAATCCTTCATTCCCTTTTTATAATTTCAAGGAACAATTTATACGGCATTTTTCCGATTTCAAGTAAATGTAATTTTATTGATTTAAAATTAAATATGTCTAAGCGACCAAGTTACTCCATAGAAAATTCAACTAGTTTGTTCAAACTTTATATAGTTTGGTTTAAAATTCAACTGTTTTATTGAACATTTATTTATTTTTTTCCATTAATACATTTTTTTGGGTAAAAAAGTGTCATAATCCAAATTTGCGGCAGAATATTAATCTTATTGGTTGAAAATTCGTCTATTTTGTTTCATATTCGTCTTCTTTGGTTGAAGTATTAACTGTTTTAAATATAATTGTTACATTTTTCGTCGAGGATTCATCTTTTTTGGTTAAAACTTCAACTACTTAGTGAAAAGTTAAATTACTTTGTTAATAACTAATTTGTTTTTTAGAATATTTATCATGTTAGTAGAAAATTAACCTTTTTCTTTGAAAATTCAACTATTTTGTTAAAAATTTTTTGTTGTTGAAATTATTAGTTTTTACCGAAACTTTAATTATTCAATTTTTGGTTAAAAATTTATTATTTTTAGTAGAAAATTCAACTATTTCGTTAAGAATTCTTCTTTTTTACGTTTAAAAATTAATGGTTTTTACTACTACACTAAACTATACTTCAAGGATTAACAAGTGAATAATAATGTATTTTTCAAGAAGATTTGGATTCAGTTCAAAATTTAAGAATTTCCCAATTTAAATTTTATAAACCATTTTTAATTTTAAAATAACTTCAAAATAGTATATCCATAATTAAAGGCTTTTATTAAATTTAAAATAGTGTTTTAGTTTAAAATTTGAAAATCTTATACTTTTTAATTAAGAAAAATAATAATGGCCTTATGCTTAGAAATCCTTTATTTTTTATGTAAAATCACTAATCATAAATTAAATATTTAAAACTAAACAAAAAACGTTACAATTTTAATTGTTCTATTTGAAAAAATTAATTCACAAGTAAAATTGTTGAATTTTGATGTATAATAAATATTGAACACCTATATTTCCTAGAAAAAAATTTTTAAAATAATATAGATTTTCGTAGATTTCGAACAAAAAATTGAGAAGCTTTTTAAGAATTGCCAAACGCTTCAAAAGAATATAAAAAATGTTCTCAAGATTCCTAGAAAAATTGAAAATGACTTTTTATTTTGAGAAATTAATTTTAAGAGAATATTTAAAAAGATTTTCAAAATTGCCACAAATGAATCTGGAAGATTGTAAAGAAGTAGTTTTGAATTTTCAGGATTAAAAAAAAATTTAGAAAAATTCGAATTATTTTAAAATATGTTTTAAAGTTCTGATGAAATTACAAAAATATTTTTAAAATATTTCAAAATTGAATAAAAATTAACAATGTATGTAGATATTTCAAGATTTTAAAATCAATTTTTAAATCTTTTGAAGGATTTTTAAGTTATTTAAAATGAAAATAATTTAACTTTTAATTTAAGAAGTATTCAGTTTATAACAAAAATTTAATCATTCAATTTGTAATATTTCTAGCTTAAAATTGCTGAAAATGATTTGCAGCTCAATTTTTATTACTTCAAATGGAATTTTTTCACTTTTTAACTTAACAATTTAAAATTAAATGCATTCGGTTTCAAGCATATAAATCCAAGTTATCATTTTCAAATTTTTTTTGATGAATTGATGAGAATCAATCACAATGAATTAAAAAAATTTTCAAAATAATATAATTTTAAGCAATTTTAAGCGAAAAACATTAAATATTGACCGATTATATTTTTATAAACTTAACACAACTTAAACTAAAAGTTTTAAAAAATTTTAAATAGTTTAAAAATCCTTAAAATGATTCAAAATCTTGAAACATTTACATGTTGTTTGACCTTTTTTCCAAATTTTAAATTATGTTGAACGTTTTTTTCAGAACTTCTAAACCTCTTTTAAAATTATACGAATTTTTCCTAATTTTTTTTTTAATCCTGCAAAATTGGAAAAATGTCGTTTAAATTCTTTCACAATTCTTCAATGAAATTTTTTGTTTCGAAGATTGTTTGCAGACACTTCGTTTTCATTATTTGAAAATTTTAATTAATTTTGAATTTGTTCAAAAGATCTAAAAAATTTCTTCAACTTATTCGGATTTTTTCTAAGAATAATAGGTGTTCAATTGTTATTTATGTATCAAAATTCAACAATTTGACTTGATATTAATTTTTTTAAAACAGAAGAATTAAAATTGTAAGTTCAAAGTTTAGTTTTTTGTTTAATTTTGAACATTTAATTTATAATTACTTACTTCAAATGAATAGTCAGATATTTCTAAATATTAAGTAATTGTTTTTTTTCTTAAATGATTTTTTAAATAATTGAATGGTTTAAAATGGAATAGCAATGATAATAGTTTATCAATAACTTTTATTGAATTCAAAAAATTTTCAATAATATTTTTATCGCAAGAACTAATAAGATTGTTGATATTAAAATTTAACAAAATTAAATCAGTTCACGAATTTCTTCCTTAACATCTTTCAGTGTTTTTTTTTTTTTTGACTATTGAATCTCCCATTTCTTTTCATTTAATTCCTACATTTTTTCTGATATCAGTCTTTTCATTAAATTTTCTTTTCCAATTTTCAAATAAAGAATTCGCTATTAAATAAAATTTCTAGTAAATTTTCAAAATTCCTGAACTTTTTCAGGGTTTCCAGTGATTTTTTTGTAATTCCATGACTTTTCCAAGTCGTGTAGCAACCAAGTTATAATTTTTAATTATTCAAGTCTTTAAAAAAATTAAAAATCTAAAATGGAAAATTCATAAAGTGAAAGATTTTCGAATTACGCATTCGAAACTGAATGATAACATAATTTTTTATTCCAAAAATTTGGTAACTGGTCAAAAAATAAATTCACATTCCTCTATTTTCCGACATTTAAAAACCTTTCTCCTTCATTGCAGACAAAAACGGAGTTGAACAAAAATGAATTTTCAACAAAAGGGTTCAACCCAAAAGATGATTTTTTAACCAAGAAGATTTATTTTATTTTATAAAAATGGAGTAGTTAAATTTCCAACTAAGGAGATAAGCCTTTGAAAACAAAAAATATAATAAAGTAGTTGAATCCTAAAAAATATAGATGAATTTGCAATCAATAAAGATATATTTTTAACCAAATAGTTGAATTATCAACTAGAAAAGATTTTTCTTCAACCAAAAATGGAATTTCCATAATTTCGAGATTGAAAAATTAATCCAAAAACACAAAACGAATTTTTAACCTCTTGAATTAAACGAAAAAAACGAATTTTTAATAAAATAGTTCAATGTTCTACTCAGGGTGGCCGTTTTAATCGAAGAAAAAAATTCCCGGTTTTTTCCCGGTTCGCAAACATTTTTCACGGCCAATGAAATTTAAAAAATCAAACTATATTCTAAACATTTTTCCATATAAAGTAATAAACAATAAACAACAAATTAAAGCATTCAAAGTGGAACCCTTGAATTCCAAACTTTTAAAATTTAAGTTTAAAAGTTTATCAATTCAAAAATGGTGTATTCAAATGCTCAAAAATTTACACGCGCCAAATGGAAGGTAGTAATACTTTTCAATCAAACAATGTTAAATGAAATTCAAATAAACTGCAAATTTTAGAATTTTTATAAATAATAGAGCTCAAAGATTCAAATTCAGTTCCAAAAATATAAATCCACATTAACATTTTCAAGTATAAATTAAAGATTCAACAATGAACTGTAAAAACTTTCGTAATTACATTATTTCGAGTAATTTTAAGCTAGATACATTAAAAATTGAAAAATAATTGATTTAACTTAACATTTCTTTAATTAGAGGTTAAATTATTTTTATTTTAAATAGTCTAAGCATCCTTTAAAAGCGTTAACATTTTATTTCAAAATCTTGAGAAATCTGGAAGTGGTTTAAAATGTTGCCAAATTAAAAATACATTTTGATTTTTTTTCGGAACTTTTAAATATATTTCAAAACGAATTTAAATTTTTCTATAACTTTTAGAAAATCCTGAAAATTAAACAAAATTAAATTTAAATTTATAAATAACAATAGAACATTTATTATTTGTACAAATATTAGAGTAATTTTAAGAGATATTTAGAAGTTTTAAAAAGATTCGAATTAAATTTAGAACTTGAAATAATTTCCAATACTTACAGCCGAATTAAAAATAAAATGTAGATTTTTGCAGATTTCAAACAAAAATGTAGAATTTTTTAAAGAATTTTGAAAGACTTCAAACGAATAAAAATTTTTCTCAAGATTCTTAGGAAAATTGAAAATGATTTTTCACTTTGAAAAATTATGAAAGATTTTAGGGATTTTTTCTAATTTGCAGGATTTTCAAAAATTGTAGGAAATTGTTTTCAATTATATATGTGTCAAAATTTAACAATTAAACTTATAAATTAAACACTTTTTAGATAGAACAATTAAAATTGTAATGCTAAAAGTTTAAATGTCCTTCGAAAATCTAAAGCTTCAAAGCTTTTTATGTAAAACAATTCAGTTTCAAATGGTTTACTTTTAAATATTTGGTTTCAATTTACTCGTCTGAAATAAACAGTGAAATATTGCTAAATATTAAATATTTATTCTTTTTCTGCATTAAGAAATTTCAAATTAAATGGAATAAAAATTAAATAATTTTGGATTTATTTTAAAGTTGAAAATAGTAAAACGCACGTTTAAATTTTTTAAGGGCTAAAAAAATTAATAGAAATAATATATTAATCAATTTATTTATTTTATTTAATATGAAAAAATAATATAAAGGAATACCTCAAACTCTGAATTAAAAATATATTATTGACAAAATTCATTTCAATTTTTATTAAGACTTTCTGATGGAAACAGTTACAATCTGGAAATTCTCAAATTTTGAACGGATCTAGAATTGTTTGGTCAAATCAATTATCGTTTATTTATATTTACAGTTGATAAAATTAAACTGTTTTTACCAAAAATTTTCAACTTCAAATGCTTTTAATTTTTTAAATCCTCAAAACTGCACTTTGATTATTTAAAAAACTGTTAAAATCGAACTTAAGCAGATTTTTCTTCTGGAAATTCGTAAAATTTCCGGTTTCCCGGTCCAGCAGCCACCCTCTTTTTTATAAAAAAATCTTCGATTTTAAAAACTTCTAATTTTTTATTTTTTTAACCTTTAAAACTGCGTTTTAAAATTCTTTAAATTAAACATAAGCTTAAAAATTAAAAATGGAAAATTTTTAAAGTGAAAGATTTTCGAATTAAGTATTCTAAACTAAATGATATAATAATTTATAAATATCACAATTTGAAATATTATTTAAAAAACGGTTAAAATCAAAGTTGGACAAAATTCTTATTCTAAAAATTTGTTTACAATTCTCGGTCAAAAAATACATTCACTCTCATTTTTCCCGATTTTCCCGGTCCAGCGGCCAACCTGCTACTAAATTGTGGAATTTCCAAGCCAAACAGATGAATTTTCTAAAAAAAAATCGATCCTTTCTCCTTCATTCCAGACAAAAACGAAGGTGAACGCAATGCTGATAGTCTCATTAAAACTAGGTCGAGATCTCTGTCCCAGTGAGAAGAATATGTTCAAATTCCCACGAGCTTGTTCAATCTGCCACGAGAGTGACCACAACGCCCTGACAAACTGCAACTTCTGCGGAAACTCGAGCTTCTGCAAAGATCATGCCTCCGATTCAAAGCACAAATCCCTCTGTCCCTCATTTTTCGCCTGCTACAGCCTTGACATTTTAAAAAGGTTCACCAACTGCATGACAGTCTCCGAAACCGTTTCCGTCCTCCTCGAATCCGAAGCCATAAACTTCATTCCCTCCAGCGATCAAGTCGTCAAATCTCCCTCATCCATGAGAGCATTTCTCGACACCTATTTCAAAAAAGTCGTCGATATCCGTCGAAATAAATCCCGTCCCGAATACTGGGATATGTTCATCTCCGAATATTTTTCAAGGCCTCTAACTTTACTTTCCGCGATGGAAAAAATTAAATTTACACCCTCGACCGATTTAGTAGTTCACGTTCTTGGCGCAAATTATCTCGAACTCTCGGATGTTTCGTCCTGGGAATTAATTTTGCACTGGATCCCCAAAGTCGAGAGATTGAAAATTGTTTTAATTGGTCCAGAACTTCCTAAAGAGATATCAAAACCCGAAATGTGTGCTTGTTGCAGCTCGAGGAAGAAAAGTGTCACCGTGGAAGTTCACGAAGACTTGTATCATCATTATATCGCGAAAGGCTATTCGAAACCGCATCTTGTTATCGGCTATAATGTTGGAATTGCCGAATTTGAAAATCCTGGAACGCCCGAAGATTCCTGGAAAGCGACGATTCTTAGTTTGTCGGTGAATCAGTCGCCTTTTATTTTGACGGCTTATACCGAGGAAGAGGCGAGAAAGGACGACAAGAGAATTTGTCTTATTTCGGGAGACACGACCAAGTATTCTTTCTTTGAGAAGAACTCGTTCGCCAGTTTGAAACCACTCAGAGATTTTGAGACAGAGGGGATATTCGTCGAGAATAATTATATTATTATATATGAAAATTTGCAGAACTCAAAAATGAAACACAAAAATGAAAAAAATTCGACTCTAGTTTCTAGGAAAGAAAATAATGCGGAACCAACTCTAGAGATGAATGAAATAACATTGGAACAGTTAAAAGAGGAGAATGAACGTCTCATGGGAAGAATAAAACGGCTACAAGTGACAATTGAAGAAGAGAAACTAGGAATTAAAATTGCGCCGGAAAGAACAAATTTGAGTAGGGAAGTGGCGAATATTGAAGAGAGTATGGAGCGCGAAATTCGGGAATTAAGGGACGATATTATGAAATTCAATGTAGATCAGTAGGTTTTCTTTTCATGTATTTTTGTTTTTATGTATTTTTGTTTAAAGAACTTTTGTTATCTCGTGTCAAAAATATTCCTGTGTATTTAACACTTTTATAAAAAAAATCGAATGAAATTATTACGAAATTAATAATATTAATTATTAAAAGTTGGGATTTTCTCAAGTATTCAATTAAATTATGATGTGATTCTTACCTCGAATTCGTAAGGGCGAAAATTCGTTTCTTGTATCGATGTAAATAACTTTTCCGTTCAAGTGTCCATAACTTTTACTTAATTGTGCAGCAATACAAAGCTGAAAACTTAAATATAATTACAAATTAGTATTTAATAGAAAATAGAAAAACTAAATAAAACTCTACTTTTAATACTTTTTACTTAAAAAAGAATGTAATTTATTTTCCCTATTCTTAGAAATCATCCATAAACTACGTTATCAATTTTATGCTCTTTAGCCTCTATTTTTAATAAAATTTATGTAAATAGAGCATATTTATTTATTATTTTGTAACAAAAAAAGACAAATTTACAATAAAAAAATTAATTTTTAACTAAACGGCTAAAAAACAAACATTAACAACCAAATCGTTGAACTTGCATGCAAAAAAGAAATTAATTGTCTACCATAAAAAATTAATTTTAAACATATAAAGGTGCATTTTCATCAAAATGGTTAAAAATTTAAACCAAATAGGGTGTTCAAGAATGAAATTTAAATCAAATTTTCGGGTACGGCAAATTTGATTGTTTCTATAGTTTCTTCTATATATATTTCAAAAAGATTTATATCAAATTTAAAATAATCGATAGAGCACTTTTTTACAAAAAAAAAGTCTATCTTTTTCATAAATTTGTGAAATTGTGATGAACAGTAAATATACGGATTAATAAACGTTAAAAAATCATAAGTTCACAATGTATGAAAAAAATAGTTTTTGTTGTTAAATTTATTAAAAAAAAGTGCTCCAACGATTATTTTAAATTTGATATAAATCTTGTTGAAGTAATGTTCAAGAAACGATAGAAACAATCAAATTTATAGAACCCGAAAATCTTGAAGAAAAAAGTTAATTTTCAAACTAAAAAGATCATTTTTCTACTAAAAGACAGTTTTTTTAAAGAAAATATTTGAATAGATGAATCTGAAATCAATCAACGTAAATTTTAAAACAAATCATTGAATTAAATTAAAAACTTTTAGTTTAAAAAATTAATTAAAAAATAAAACGAATATTCAAATTGTTGAAATAAACGAAAAAAGACGAATTTTAAACAAAATAGTTCAATTTGCTACCAAATTGTGGAATTTCCAAGCCAAAGAGACGAATTTTGTAAAAAATCGATCAATTTTGAACAAAAATGATAGATAAATTGTAGCAATTTTTTTAAAAGTATTTAAACATTAAACCAAGTATTTGGTTTTTAAACAAAAAAATACGATTTTTTCAACAGACTAGCTGAATGCACAACAAAAACTGAACATTAAAATTTTGAAACAAAAAAATTAAATTTCCACGAATTTACAACGAAATAAATGAATTTTTAACCAGAAAGTGAAATTTTCAACTAAAAAATAAATTATATTTTTGATTTTAGGTTTTTTTTGACCAGGGGAATGTATTAATAATTTTGATATTAATTTTCTTGTTTGCTTGGTCTATAATAAATATTTTTTTAATATTGATTTAAAATTGTTAAAAAAATGCTCTCTAGCTCCGCTGGGACTCGAGCCCAGACCTTGCAGACTTCCGGTTTGATGCTCTTCACAATTTTAAATAAATATTTTAAAAATATTGATTAAGGGTCATGTAAACAAAAAAATTAACACTAAAATTATAAAAAATATAATGTTCAATACAAAAGGAAAGAGGTACATTTTCAATTAGAAAATTAAAATTTTTATTCAAAAGAAAAGAATTTTCAACAACACACGTACATTTTCAACCAAAAATATGAATTTTCTAACAAAATGATGAATCTTAACAAAAAAATGAATTTTCAACAAAAAGTTTGAACCCAAAAGATGATTTTTTAACCAAGAATATTTATTTTATTTTATAAAAATGGAGCAGTTAAATTTCTACCTAAGGAGATGAGTCTTTTAGCCAAGAAAAAACCAATTTTTAGTAAAGATAATTGAATCCTCAAAAATACAGATAGATTTGCAATCAATAAAGATGAATTTTTGATCGAATAGTTGAATTCTCACCAAAAACAGATTGATTTTCAACCAAAAAGGATTACATATTAAATATATGCCAAAAATTAAACAAGAAGATCAATTTTCTGCAAAAAAATTTTCAGTTTGAAGAAAATTCATTCCTAATTGCAAAAAAAAACGAATTTTCAACAAAACACTTATATTTTCAACCAAAAACATGAATTTTCAAACAAAATGATGAATTTTTAACAAACAAACATTATTTCAAAAAAAGAGTTCAATCGAAAAGATTATTTATTAACCAAGAACATGCAAATCAAGAAAGATGTATTTTAAAACAAATAGTTGAATTTTCAGCTATAAAAGATGTTTCTTCAACCAAAAATGGAATTTTCAAAATATACAGGAACTTTTAACCAGAAAGTGAAATTTTCAACTAAAAAAATGATGTTTAACAAAAAATGGAATAGATACATTTTCAGTTTAAAAAAAATTAATTCTTAATGGCAAAAAAACACGAATTTTTAACAAAACACTTAGATTTTCAACCAAGAAGATTAATTTTTGAACAAAATGATGAATCTTTGTAAAACAATGAATTTTCAACAAAAGGCTTCAACTCAAAATATGATTTTTTAACAAAGAAGATTAGCTTTCTAAAAATGGAGTAATTAAATTTTCAACTTGAACCAAAAATTGAATTTTTAAATTTTTTAGGTTAAAAACTTAATTTAAAAATAAAATGAATTTTCAATCTGTCAAATTAAAGGAAAAAACACGAATTTTTAACCAAATAGTTTAATGTTCTACCAAATTGTGGAGTTTCCAAGACAAACAGATGAATTTTATAAAAAAAAGCGATCAATTTTTAACTAAAATAATAAATAAATTGTATTATTTTTCTGAAAAGTAGTTAAACTTTAAAATAAGTAGCTGCTTTTTCAACTAAGAAATACGAACTTACAAAGGAATGTTTAAATCTTTGACCAAAACCAATTAAATTTCAAACAAACATTTAAATTTTCAACCAAAAAGGAATAGGTACATTTTCTGTCAGAAACGTTAATTTTTAATTGTAAAAATATGATTTTCTAACAAAATACTCACATTTTCAACAAAAAAAATGAGTTTTCAAAGAAAATTATAAATCTTTAACAAAAAAAGTGACCATCCAACAAAAGGATTCAAGCCAAAAGATAATTTTTTAACCAAGAAGAGTTACTTTCTAAAAATGGAATAATTAAATTTTTAACTAAGGAGATAATTCTAAAAAAAATCCATTTTTAACAAAGTAATTTATTTTTCATCCAAGCAGTTGAATTTTTTTATCACAAAAGAGGACTTTTTAATAAAATAGATACATTTTCAGCAAAAAAATTTATTTTTTAACCAAATAGGATAATTTTTACCTAAACTTAATTAGTAATGTAATTTATGGATGGTCCGTTAAAGAACATTTTTGCATGTTTGCAGTTTTATAAAAATTTACCAGATTTGTGTTTTTCCGGAACCTGGAACTCCACATAATTCAATCATCGTTCCACAGTGAAATCCACCGTCCAAAATGTCGTTCAGGCATTGGCTGTCAGTCGTTATTGTGTCTCTTTGAGACTCTTTCTTTATTTGAAAATAAAAATTCTTTGGTAAATAGGACTTTTCCAAACTTTGTTAAAAGATAACTAGATAACCAAAAAAATCGGAACTTTTCAGGGGAGCGAAAAAACAGGCTGTAAAATCGAAATTACCATTGAAAGAAAAAAAAGTGGGGTCCTGGCTTCAAGTGTGACTAAATTAAGGCCACAAAAAAGTGATTACAAAAAGCTGCGGATCGTTATAAAAAGTGCAATTTTCAGTTTAAAAAAAAATCGCGATATATTGAGTAGGTTAATCAGAAAAAAATGAGTTTAATAAAAAAAAAAACGATTCCGAATAAATCATTCAAGAAAAAAGTTTCATCTGAAAAATGTACAGGCGATTTTACCTTAAAAAATGTAATAGTTGATATTTCAACCAAAAAATAGAAAATTCCTACAAAAAAGAATTAGTTTTGAAACTAAACATACGAATTTTCAAACAAGATTATTTTTCTACCAAAATACATGAATTTTCAAACAAATAGTTGAACTTTTAACTAAAAATGGAGAAGTTAAATTTGTGATAAAAAAATTTAAACAAAAATATGAAAAAAAGTTTTTAGAAGTCAAATTTTCAACCAGAGACGAATTTTCTATATATAAAGATTTTTCAGTCAAGAAAAAATCCAAATTGTTGAATTTCCAATAAAAAAGATAATTTACAACCAAAAATATGCATTTTTAACTAAAAAAGAGAAAAATTCAGATCATCAATATCAGTTTCCTAACGAAAAAGACGAAGTTGTAACCAGCAAAGATCAATTTTCAACCAAAAACGAAAAAGTGACATTTTCAGTCGAAAACTTAATTTTAAACCCAAAAAATAGTTCGATTTTGTTAACCAAAAGTAAATTCTCAAAAAGTGTAATAAGTTGATATTTCAACCAAAAAATAAATTTAATTAGGACGTCAAACATATGAATTTTTAACCAAGAAGATTAATTTTTTACTAAGAAAGATGAATTCTCAACCAAACCGTTGCATTTTTAATTAAAAAAGAAGAAATCTCAAGTCTACCAATATTAGTCTCCTGTCAAAATAGACGAATTTGCAACTAACAGAGATGAATTTTCAATAAATAATGGAACAGGGTGGCCGCTGGACTGGAAAACGGGGAATTTTGTGAGACCGGGAAATTAAGGGAATTTTTTTATACCGGGAATTTTACAAATTTCTAGAATAAAAATCTATCCACGTTCGATTTTAATAGTTTTTAAATAATTAGTTGAATTTTTATGTTTTTCAATGATGCTATTGTTTAGCTTACAATGCGTAATTCAAAATTTGTTTACTTTAAAAATTTTCAATTTAAAATTTTTATTTTTAAGCTTACATTTTTAATTTAAAGAATTTTAAAATGCTTTCTTAAAGACTTGAACAAATAAAAAATAAAAGCCTTTGATGTTGAAAATTTTGAACAAAAAACATTTTTTTTTAATAAACAAATAATATTTTTTAATTTATCTGTACTTTAAGTAATAAAAATTGAAAAAAAAACGATTTTAAACCAGTTCAAAATTTGAGAATTTTAAGATTTTAACGTTAAAACTTAAATGGTTTCAACTTGAAAATCTTAGTCATCAAACAAATGTGAACGTGTGACTGAAAGTTTATAAACTATTTTCAACTTAAAAATAACTTCATAATAATATCTTCCTAATTAAAGGATTTTATTAAATTAAAACTATTGTTTCAGTCTAAAATATTCAAATTTAACCCATTCAATTTGAAATTTTTAATTAAAAAAAATTAATTATTAAATATTTAGCAATATTTGATTTTTATTTCAAGAAAAGTAAATTGAAGACAAATATTTTTAAGTAAAGAAGAGCCTTTAAACTTTGAACATTACAATTTTAATGGTTGTATTTGAAAAATGCTTAATTTGTAAGTGCAATTTCTAAATTTTGATGTATAATTTACAAATGAACATTTGTAGAAAAAATTTGAGTAATTTTGAGAGATATTTAGGATTTTTAAAAAGATTTTAAATTATCATGCAAAATTTATAAAGTTTTTCTTAAAATCTTTTAGAATCTTTTTTGAAAATTTTGTTTAAATCTTTGAAAAACTTTTTAAATATTCTCTTAAAATAATTTTTCAAAATGAAAAGTTATTTTTAATTTTCCTAGGAATCTTAAAAAAATGTTTTTATTCTTTTGAAGACTTTCACAATTCTTGAAACGAATCTAATTTTATTTTGTTTAAAATCTGCGAAAATCTACATTATGTTTTATATTAGGCCAACATTTCCTGTTTTACATTAAGTTTGAATTTTTTCAAAACTTCTACGTATCTCTTAAAATCACTCAAATTTCGCCTACAAATAATAAAGGTTCAATTGTTAATTATGCATCCAAATTGTAAATAAATTTTCTAAAATTTGCAGGATTTTCTGAAAATTGTAGAAAAAAAATTAATTAATTTTGACAGATATTTAGAAGTTCAGAAAAAATTTCCAAAATAATTTTAAATTTAAAACCAATTTAAAACAACTTCTAGATTTCTCAAGATTCTGAAATAAAATTTTGAAGCTTTCCAAGGATGTTTAAACTATTTAAAAAGAAAATAATTGAATCTCTAATTTAAGAAGTGTTCAGTTAAAATTTTTTCAATTTTTCAATATTTGATGTTTCTGGCTTCAAATTCCTTAAAATTATATAATTTTGAAAATTTTAAAGTTCATTGATCGATTTTTTAATACATAAGTTTTTAATTTAAAACATTTAAATTTTAATTTTAAAAGTTCAAAATTTAATAGTTCCACTTTGAGTGCTTTCATTTAAAGCTCAATTTTTATTACAGTTTTTATTACTATCTCAAGTAGAAAATTTGTTAGCTTTAGTGTTCAATTTTTTTAAATTTCATTGACCACGAAAAATGTTTGCGAGAAAAGACCGGGAATTAATTTCGTCGATTAAAACGGCCACCCTGTGGAAGTTACATTTTCTCTTAAACACTTAATTTCAAGCAAACAAAACAAAAACTAATTTTTAACAAAATAGGTAAATTTTCAGAGATAAACTGCCATTAAAAAAATTAAATTTTAACGAAGTATTTTAACTTTTACTCAAGTAGCTACATTCTAAATTAAAACGATGAATCTTTAACTGAAATAGCTAAATTTTCAGAAGAAGATTAATTTTCAAATATACAAATCGAATTTTGAATCAAAGAGATTAATTTTTAATTTAAATTATAAATCTTCAATAAAAAATACTTTTTTATGAAGTGGTTCATCTTTTACGCAAGTAATTGGATTTTCAAATTAAAAAAAAAACAAATTTACACCAAAAAATGAAATAGTTGCATTTTCAGTTAAGAAATTAATTTTGAACCAAAAGAAATCAGTTAAAAAATTAAATTTTAACCAAAATAAAAAGAGTTTTAAACAAATCAGTTAAAGTTTCAAAATAAAACAGTTAAATTTTCAACCAAAAAAGAATTTTTTTAAATTGAAGAAAAGTATTTTTTTATTATAAATAAACGATAATAATTTCAAGAAATAATATTCCTGGTAAGTTTTGATTTGCCAATCTTTTTATTACTACATTTAAAATAATATTTCGAACAAATCCTTTTAATACAACATGTTTTTTATTTTTTAAGCATTTTTTTGCAAAAACTTCATTTTCGATAAAAATGTTGCTTGCCTAGTTCTGTAGCGCAGGCCTTAAATTTTTCGTTTATAAAGGATTTTTCATCAGATTTAGTTGATTTAAAATTGACTGTAGATATGAAAATATAAAAAATGACTTACTTGCAAACGCTGTAGAGCAGTAACAGTTTTCGGCACATGCTTAATAATGTCCAATTCCTTCGCTTCCAGAAATTTGTGCGATTCTGAAAAGCAAAATAAATTTTCAGCTTTTTTCAAAATGAAAAAAATAGAACCGTAAATCATTTCAAAGGTAAATTTTAAAGGATTATATTTCTGCACTTGTAGGGCGACTGAAAAATCCCGAAAAATAAAATTCCCGACACTGTACAGTTCCCGAATTAGAAAATTCCCGAATAATAAAATTCGCGACAGTTTATAATATTACCGAATTGGAAAATTTCCGAATTGTAAAATTCAAGAAATTAAACAATTACAATTTTTTATGAATATATTTTATTGATTACAAATGCAATAATGAAATATTACTTTTAATTTTTTTAATTTCGAAAATTGTTTTAATTTAAAATAACAATAATTTTAAATAAAATATTTCTGGGTGACGCACTTTTTCAACGTGCATATAATTTGAAGAAAAAAAAATGCAAAAAGCGTTCGAAAAAATCGAATTTTAAATTAATATATATTTTGTTTGAAAAACGTTATAAGGTACGATGAAAATAGATAGTGATTTTTAGCTTCGAGGGGTAAATTTGGTCAAATTTAGAAGTTGTCAAAAAATCCAATTTTAAAGTTAAAAAAATGAGAACTTATCTTGCAGCTACTGAGTTGCTCAATTTATACACTGCAATTAATGAAATATATTGATAAAAAAATTGAAATTGTTTAATTTCTTGAATTTTACAATTCGAATATTTTATAATTCGCAAATTTTATTATTCGGGAATTTTAAAGTACCGGGAATTTTATTGTTCGGAATTTCCAGTCGTCTCCACTGGTATAGTGCTTCTATAATTATATTTTTGTTTCAATTGTAGAACAAGGCTTTTATATTTCAATGTTTTTTTTTAGTTTTTAAGTTCTCAGAAAACTATATAAAATGCTTTCTTATTCTCGAAAAATAGACGAAACTGAACTTTCAGGGTATAATAATAATATATTGGATGATTAATTATATTATTAACATTAAATTTAATTATCTTGTTGAAAAATAAATAATTTTCTTAAAAATTCATAATTTTTTGGTGGAATTCAACTGTTTTTATTTAAAATTAAAATCTTTTTTGGTTGAAATATCAACTCATTTTTTGTAGTTGAAAATACATGATTTTAGTTGTAAATTCACCTATGATTAAAAATTTAACTATTTGGTTAAAAAGTTGTCTTTTTCTTTGGTTCAAAATAATTAATTTTGTAACTATTAATTAAACCATTTAATTTTTTTTGTAAATTCAACTGTTTTGTTAAAAATTCATCTAATTTAGTGAAAACTTCAATTTTGTTGAAAAATTATCCGTTTTCTTTGAATTAAACTATATTTTTATTAAAAATTCAAATATGTTTTGCTTGAAATATCAAATATTACATTTTTCGTTGAAAATCCATATACTCAAAAAACTGTTTGTTAGCATCAAATAAACATTTGTTGCCCCTATATCAAACATAGAATTTGTTTGATTTAAGTAAAAACCGTTTGCGTTTAACAATAGTCTGTTTGATTCAAATAAATTTTATTTGAATCAAAAACATATTTGTTGAATTCAATAAAATATTTGTATGGCCTATATCACAGAAAGAATTTTTTGATTCAAACAAAAATTTTTCTGAATGTATTTTTGTTGAAAATTTAACAACTTGTCTGAAAGTCGCACTGCTTAATTAAACAATAATATTTTTGTTCGAAGATACAGCATTTTAGTTAAAAATTAATCTCTGATTGAAAATTTCACTACCTGGTTAAATTTTTTTTTCTTTGGTTAAAAATTAATTTTTTTAAACCGTAAATTTAACTATTTCATTTTTGGTTATAAATTTAACTTTTTTACATTAAAAATTCATTTGTTTGGTTGGAAATTCGTCTTTTTGGTAGCATTTTAATCTTCTTAGTTGAAAATTCATCTTTTTTATTAAAAATTGTATTAGTCTCTTGAATATTCAACAATTTTGTTGAATATTCATCTTTTAGGGTTGATTAATTACAGAATTTTCAGTAAAGTTTTAACTTAAAATTCTCTTATTTATAAAGTTTCATTGAAATTATTAACAATTTTTTTTTTCAATTTAACATTATTTTGATTAATTCGACTTTCAATTAAAATCTCTTTAATTCTAGAGGTGAAATTATTACAAATTTGACGTTTTGTATCAGATTCACATATTATTCTACATTATTTTTATTCAGGTATAAAAAATTTTAATTTATATTTATACAATCAAACAATTTAAATTTGAAACAAGAAAATGTTAAACTTTTAAAATTGAAGTATTTAAATTAAAAAACAAATATTTCTCGAGTTTGTTAATATAAAAATTATTCTAATTTTAATCTTTTCTATTGCACAATAATTTAATAATAAAGGATTTTAATTAAAGTTGTATAATGTAGAAAAATTATGATTTGAAAGACAAAATATTGAAAGTTTAAATTCTAAATCCAAATTAATACAATTCTAAATTATTTAAATTCAAACCAAAATCGTTTCAAATTTTGTGAACGTGATAAAATTATTCCCTTTTTAGCATTTTATATTATAAAATTCTTTATCAATGAAAGATTTTGATTGAATATTGTATATGTTTTAAAAATGTATATTAGAAACGACAAAATGTTGAACGCCAAAGTTCTAAATCCAAATTTATACATGTTAGAATTATTGAAACTAAAACTAAATTGTTTGGAATTTTTTTAATATTACATTATTCCAATTTTAACATTTTTTATCAAACAATTATTTAATAGGGAAGGATTTTTATTTAAAATTAAATAATTTTGAAAAAATAGATTTAAACCGACAAAATGTTGAACATTTAAATGTTAAATCCAAACTTATACAATTTTAAATTATTTAAATTAAAATATTACAACTTTTGAAGTTTTTTAAGATGACATCCTAGTTTAAACTTTTGTATTAGAGAATTATTTAGAAAGAAAGTATTTTAATTACAAACTCTATAGCGTAGAAAAATTGCGATTTGAAACATAAAAAAATTGAACGCTTTAATTTCAAATCTAAATTTATAAAATTTTGAATTACTTAAATAAATGAATAAAAGTTTTTGAAGTTTTTCAAAATGAAATTCCAATTTTAGCCTTCACAATTATACAATTATTTAGTAATAAAAGATTTTGATTGAATATTGTATAATTTGGAAACTTTATATTGTTAGCGAGAAAATGTTAAAAAGTTAAAGTCTCAATCCAAATTTATACAATTTTGAATTATTTAATTTAAAACCAAGCTGATTGGAATTTTGAAAACATATTATTCCAATTTTAAGCTTCTCTATTATACAATTATTCAGCAATAAAGGATTTTACTTTAAAATGGTGTAATTTTGCAAAATTTAGATTTGAAACGATAAAATGTTGAAAGCTTAAATTTTAAATCCAAATGTATACAAGTTTGAATTATTGAAATTAAAACTAAATTGCTATGAATTTATAAATATTACATTATTCCAATTTTAACCTTTTGCATTATATAAATATTTAATGGTAAAAGATTTTTATTTAAAATAAATTATTTTTAAAAATTTAGATTTAAAATGACAAAATGTTGAACATTTAAATTCTAAATCCAAACTTAGAAAATTTTGAATTACTTAAATTAAAAAACAAAAAATTTTTCAGATGACATCCTATTTGAACCTTTTCTATTATAGAATTATTTAGTAACAAAGTATTTTAATTACAAACCGTATAACGTAGAAAAATTGAGATTTGAAACGACAAAATATTGAACGTTTAAATTCTAAATCCAAATTTATACAATTCTGAATTATTTAAATTAAAACCAAATTGTTTTTAATTTTGTAAATATTATATAAAAGTTAGATTTGAAACTACAAAATGTTTAACATCTGAATTCTAAATCCAAACTTATATAATTTTGAATTATTCAAATTAAAACCAAATTCTTTGGAATTTTGAAAATTTTGAATTTTGAAAAAAAATTTCCAATATTAAACTCTTCTATTATACAATTGTTTAGCAAAAAAGAATTTTGATTTAAAATTGTATAATTTTGAAAATTTTAGAATCGAAACGACAAAATGTTGTGCGCTTAAATTCTAAACCCAAATTTATATAAATTTGAATTATTTAAATTAAATCAAAATTGTTTGTAATTTTGAAAATTTGTCATTCCAATTTTTACCTGTTCTATTATTCAATTATTTATCAATAAAAGATTTTGATTTCAAATTGTTTAATTTTGAAAATTTTATATTTTAAATGACAAAATCATGAACGCTTAAATTCTAAATCCAAATTAATACAATTTTTGATTTATTTAAATTAAAACCAAATTGTTTGGAAATTTGAGAATATGACATTATTCCAATTTTAACATTTTTGATTATAAAATTATTTAGCACTAAATGATTTCTATTTAAAATTGTATAATTTTGAAAAATGTATACAATTTTGAATTATTTAAATTTTAACCAAATGGTTTGGAATTTTGAAAACATGGCATTATTCCAATTTTAACCTTTTTTGTTATAAAATTATTTAGCTCTGAAGGATTTTAATTTAAAATTTATAATTTAACAAAATTGAGATTTGTAACGACAAAATGATTAACGCTTAAATTTTAAATCCAAATTTATACAATTTTGAATTCCATTAATTAAAACCAACTTGTTTGGAATTTTCAAAACATGAAATTATTCAAATTTTAATTTTTTTATTAAAGAAATATTTAGCAATAAAGGATTTTAATTTAAAATTGTGTAGTTTTCAAAAATCTAGATTTGGAACGACAAAATGTTGAATGTTAAAATTTATACAATTTCGAATTATTTAAATAAAAAAACTAATAATTTTGAAGTTTGCTGCCATGAAACTATTCCAATTTTAACTTTTGCCTCTAAAAATTTGTTAGCAACATTTTGTTAGCATAACATTACTCTATTTTTAACCTTGTATATCATAGAATTATTTAAAAATAAATTCTTTTAATTTAAAATTGTAAGATTTAAAAAAATTAAAATTTTAAAATATAAAACGTTGAACGTTTAAATTTGGAATTGATGCAAATCTGAATTATTTAAATTAAGACAGAACTGTTTTGAATTTGATTAGCATTTAATTTTGAATAATTTAAAAATTATTTTTATTAATCTTATTTATTTATTCATTCGATAAATAATGAAAAAAAAAACAGTTACGCAAATTGGAGCAGCCTACGTCCATAAATTCCTTTTAATTAAAAAAATTCTTATCTTTAAAAATTAATTCTGCATGGTTAAAAAATGGTTAGTTTTAATATTTCTACGTGTTTTGAATTTAGCGTCAAAAATATAAATACATAAACGCATTACCTGGATTATCCAAAATATCTTCGAGGTATAAATATCCATTTCTACGTAAATTTTCCATAGCCATTTCCGATAACCTTAAAGTCGAAATTGGACGTAACATTTTTTAACAAATTAGAAACCTTTTTTACACGAGACTTTCACTTTTTAATCTTATTTTATCTCCAAAAATCCTAACATTTATAATATTAAATATTAATATTTATACTGTGAGATCATGACTGTGTGCAAATCAAAACAATGAAAACGATGAAAACAACTTCGAATTCTGAGAAAACATCTGATCTGTTAAGAAAAATGCAACGTTGCCAAGTTTAATTTGCACGCTGGAAGTGCGCGAAATTTGAAGCTTTGAATATATGTTTCCTCATTTAGAATTTACAGTTAGAAACAGAGGAATACACTATAAACTTTTAATGTTTTCTAATTTTTCTGTGGTGTTTTTATATTTCATTACTTAATTTTTCTTCGTTTTAAATAGCTTATTTATTTGTGTAACTTTTCTGCGCATCATTATTGGCAGCACTGCACAGCTCATATTTCTTGCAATTTCTGGTGACAGATAATAAATATCTTCAGTACTTCCTTCAACTCACTTTAGTGTAGGTGTATCGCTACTTCATTTTTATTTATTTTTAATTCATCTGTCCATAAACTCAGCCTACTCTCTCAAGTGTAAAAAAAAAGTTGCGAAACCCAAAACGACTAAACCTAACCAAAAAAATTATTCCGAAAATGGCTTTTTTGGAAGGTCTCCTCGCGGAAATACTTCTTAATCGTCGTGGCGATTTTCTCTACAAGGACTTTATTGACGAAAAAGAGGAGTTTTGGAAAGAGAGTCAGAATGACAATTCCAATTTTTTCTTCCCGAACGCCTGCCAAATCTGTGGATGTATGGGTTCCGAGAAACACCTTCTTCGTTGCTCAAAATGCCAAATGATCTCCTAC
Organism: Belonocnema kinseyi; assembly: GCF_010883055.1. Taxonomy (NCBI): domain Eukaryota; kingdom Metazoa; phylum Arthropoda; class Insecta; order Hymenoptera; family Cynipidae; genus Belonocnema; species Belonocnema kinseyi. Next base: position 97,242,947 of record NC_046661.1, read on the forward strand.
TGCGGAAAGGACCATCAGGTCGAGCACTGGCCCTCCCACAAGGCCTTTTGCAAAGCCCTCATGGAAACTCGGAGAAGAAACGACGTTCTCAAAGATGCCAAAGGTCGAAAGCAGGAAACCTGGGTGAACGCGAAACTCGGACTCATCAACCTCGTCACCAAGAAACTTCTTCGAAAACTCACCCCTCACGAGGAAAAGGTCATCAAATTTCCTCGATCCTGTCTCATATGCCACGACGTCGATCAATACAAACTCGTCAATTGTCCAAAGTGCCCCAGTGCCAGTTTTTGCCAACAACACAACAATCTCCGCGAAAAAGTCCACGATGAAAAGTGCCCGGAATTCAAACTCTGTCACAGTATCGCCCTGGAGAAGCTTCGCGCGGATCTGGAAGCGAAGAAGAATTCTGACAAGGAGAAGGAAGAATCGAAGAAAAAAGATTCAAAGAAATCCAATTCGAAGAAAAAATCGGATAGAAAGAAAAATTCCGAATCTGAAGAAGAACTCGAGGAATATTTAGATCCTGACACTGTGATTTCTGTGATTAAAGAACCGCCAATTAAATCCATTCCGTATTTCGAAAAATCTCCCGATTCAATGAACAGTTTTTTGAAAATGTATTTCCCGAGGGAGTCAACGGATAATATGAGTACAATGCAACGTCTCGAAATCGCCGATTTATTTGTCAAACCTCTGAGTGCTTTTCGAACTTTGGAAAAGCTTGATCGAGCACAGGAACGGGAATTAATTATACATGTTATTGGTGCCAAAGTTGAGGATTTGGACACGTACTTGTTCTGGGAGACGCTTTTTCACTGGATGCCGAAAGTGACCTCACTTAAAGTCGTGCTTTTTGGTGCGGAATTCGTGAGGCAAAATTTAAGTCCGAAATTGTGTGAGAACTGTGTAGAAAATGAAAGGCATATCGTTTTCGAGTTATACAATTTGGGATATAAAGAGTTTGCGCAGGAGAAATCGTTTTCAAAACCAAGTTTGGTGATTGGATTTCAAATCCAAGGAAAAAAAGAGGTGGAATCCTTGCGAAGTGTTACCAACTTTGTGGCACCGTTTGCATTCACGAGTGATGTGGAAAAACTGGCGAAGGAGGAGCACAAACATATGAAAAAGCTCTTGGGAAAATCGGTGGAATATGAGGCTTTTGAGAAGAATCCGTTCTCGGGAGGGACACCGAGTTTGAATTTTGAGACCGATGGAATTTCATACAAACATCAGTTTTTGACGATTTATAAGGATTTAAGAAGATCGGCGAAAGGAAATAGAAAGCAGAATGGTTTCTGAGGGTTAGTTCTCCATTTTTTATTTATTTTTAAGGAAGTGGTGTAGTTTTAAAAGAAAATGAGGCTTGGTGGTCATTCTCCATAAGAGGGTGGCCGCTGGACCGGAATACCGGTAATTTTTACCAAATTTATATAATAAAAATTGTGTCCATCTTTGATTTCAACCGTTTTTTAAATCATTTGAAACGTGATTTTGATAAATTATGATATCCTTCAGTTTAGAATGCTTAATTCGAAAATCTGTCATTTAAACAATTTTTAATTTTAAGAATTTTATAATGCAGTTTTAATGGCTTAAAAAATTAAAAACGTTTAAAATAAACGTTTTTTTGATAAATAACATTTTTATTTGATAGCTGTGTATATAAATTAATTATTTTTAAAGTTGAATTGTATTTTAGGATTTAAAAAGTGAATAATAAGTTACTTTACAATACGATTCGGAATCAGTTCACAATTTTAGAATATCCAGATTTTAACGTTAAAAATTAAACTGTTTCGATTATTATTTATTAGTTAAACAAATGTAAACGCCCGATTGAAACTTTATAAACAATTTTCAAATTTAAAATAACTTTAAAATAATATATTTATAATAAAAGGCTTTTTATAAAATTTCAAACATTTCAGTCTAAAATATTCCATTTTTAAAACATGCAATTTGAAAATTTTCACTTCAGAAAAGGAACAATTACTTAATATTTAGAAATATCTGATTGTTCATTTGAAATGAGTGATTATAAATTAAATATTCAAAACCAAACAAGAAAAATAAACTTCTAACGTTGCAATTTTGATTCTTCTATTTAGAACAATTTAATTTGTAATTCAAAATTTTGAATTGATAAAGAAATGTTTAGAAGTGTTTAACCAATTAAAAATTAATTTAAAATTTTTAAACATTTACTAGAAAAATTGAAAACGACTTTTTAATTAAAAAAAAATCAATTTTCGGAGAATATTTAAAAATATTCACAAAATTGTCAAAATACAATGTGGACGATTTTAAGGAAATTTTTTCAATTTGTCAGGATCTAAAAAAATATATGCAGGAAAAATTCGCATCATTTTAAAAGATGTTTAGAAATTCCGAAAAAAATTTATTTTCATAATTAAAGAAGTGTTCAGTTTATAAAAAAATGTAATCGTTTAATTTTTAATTTTGATAGCTTAAAGTTCGTTAAAATGATATAATTAAAATTTTTTTAATGCATTGATCAACTTTTTAATTAAGAGCATTGTAAATGATAACTTGGATTTTTATTTTTAGAACCGAATTGGAATCCTTGAACTCTATAATTTATAAAAGTTTAAAATTTGTAATTTGGGAGTTTAAATGAATTTGAATATAGCATTTTTGAATTCAAAAATTCTTAAGCTGTAATTTTAAAGGTTTAAGATTCAAGAGTTTTACTTTGAGAGCTTTAATTATGATTTAATCATTTTTTCTATTAATATTTTTTTATTGAAAAGTCGATTATTTGACTTAAAGTTGAAGAACATCGGAAAACATTTCTTTATTAAAGATTCACGATTATAGTTGAAAATTCAACTATTTGTTTTTAAATGAATTTTCATCAGGGTTTCAGTATTTTGAACATTACAAAAAGAGTTAACGGTTTTCAAAGAATTAAAAAGGATTCAAGGATTTAAAAAAAGGCGCGCAGATAAGATTTCAGAAAAATTAAAAATATTTTACCCAAAATTTTTAAAGATTAAAAATTTTTTAAGTATTTAAAATAAATGTAAAAGATTTAAAAAATATTTCAAAGATTTCATAAAATTTTTTAATTTTTCTAGAAGATTTCAAAAAATTTTACAAAGATTTCGAACATCTTGAAAACATTTGAAATATTTTAAATTATTTAAAATCGTTAAGAAAATTTCAAAATATTTCACGGATATTCCAAATATTCCAGTGATTTTAAATAAATAACTACGATGCATGAAAGATTTTATAAGTATTTTAAATAATTTATAAATATTTCAAAAGGTTTCAAGAATTTAAATTTTTTTTAAATATCAAAGATTTCAGAAGATTTCAAAAGTTTTAAATAATTTCAAACAGTTTCAAGAAATATGAGAATATTTCAAAAGATTTTTTTGAAGAATTCACAGAAATTTCAAGATTTCGCAAAGATTTTGAATACTTTAAAACTCAAAAGATTTCAACGAATACACAAAGATTTTAAAATTTCACGAAGATTAAAAAAAAATGTCAAGCATTTCAAGGATTTTACAAAGATTTAAAAATATTTCCAAAGATTTCACAATGACTACTTATGTTCGCAAAAAATTGAAATTTTGTTTATTAATGATTCTGCTTTCTTTGGAAATTGAATTTTAACTTTTTGGTTGAAAATTCATATTTTTGGATTGAAAATTCAATTTTTTGTCGATAATTCGCCTTTTCGTCTTTAAAAATCGTTTTTTTTTGTGAGAACATTAATCATCTTGGTCAAAAGTTAATCTTTTTCCTTGAAAATTCGTTTTTTTGTTTGTTAAAAGTTATTTTTTTTATCAGTTAAAAAAAATGTTTTACAAAAAATGTAGCTTTTCCATTTTTGGTCGAAAATTTATCTTTTTTGATAGACATTCAATCTTCTTGGTAGAAAATTCATCTTTTCGGTTGAAAATTTAACTTTTTTTTTTAAATCGATTTTTTCAATTCATTTCTTTAGTTGTAAATTTAACTATTCCATGTTTTGTATAATATTCATCTTCTTCAGTTAAAAATTCGGTTATTTGGTTGTAAATTTCTATCCTTTGTGGTAGAATATTAATCTTCTCGGTGACTAATTCATGTTTTTTGTTGAAAATTAATTTCTTTAGCGAAAAATATAACTATTATGTTGAAAATTTCTTTAAAAAGGCAAAATTTCGTTAAAAAGTCAATTTTTTTGTAGCAGAAAAATATGTAATCTTTTTTGTTGAAAAATCATTTCTTGGATTGAAATTTATTTATTTTTATCAACTTTTTTTTTAACTGAACATTTAACTATTTAATTTTTTGTCGAAAATGAAACTTTCTTGTAGTTATTTAACTATTTTTAAATTGAAAATTCATTGTATTATTTAAAAATTAATCTTTTGCTTTAAAAGTTTTGGTTTAAAAAAGAATTATTTAAATTTAAAAATGCTGCAAATTATGTTTTTTCTGTGAAAAAATAATTATTTTTGTTCAAAATTGTTCCTTTTGAGTAAGTTTTGGTTTTAAAAACTATTATTTAAATTTAAAAATGCTGCAAATTCTGTTTTTGTGTTAAAAAATAATTATTTTTGTTCAACATTTTTCTTTTTGAGTAAGTTTTGGTTTAAAAAAGAATTATTTGGATTTAAAAATGCAATGAAATTGTTGAACAATGGTAATTTATTTCCTGTTGCAAGAATACCATTTTTGATAGATATTTGACAATAACATTAATTTTTTGAAATTTCCAACTGAAATTGTTTTATTCCGTTTATAACCAAATTCTGTACTGAAACTTTTACAAGATAAAATGCTCGTATTTGCATAATAATGATCAGGAAAATAAAAAATTGTTCAGGGAAAAATTAGGAAAAAGTCAGAAAATTTTGAAAATAAAATTTTTTGGACACCCTTTTTAGGCATTCCGCAGAATTTTCCATTCCAAAATTTCTAAAGTAATTTCACAAAATTTTACGTTCAAGAATTTTATATTTTATCAATTTAAATAGCAGAAATATTTCTTTTGAATAAATTTTTTTCCCCTGAATTCTAAATTATACAATTATATCCCTAATATAAATTTATTCATATTTAAATAATCAATTTATTTCTGAAGAGTAAAAGTATAAATTAAATTCCGTCTACTTTTTGCAGGCATCAAATTATGGATTTAGAAGAAGATCTTTTCGACAAGAATCTTTCTGAAGACATGAACAAAATGTGATAAAATCGCATTTTAAAGATGTGAAAGCTGAAACGATAAGTTTATCTATGTTTTGTTAAGAATATAGATATTAAATTTCGGAATGTAAACGAGAAGACTCAAGAATTATACGCTTTTTAATTTGAGATTTTAGTTTTAAAAGCGCTCAAATTAGAAATTAACAGAAAATCTTCAAATAAAAGCGTTTTAATTCGAAATGATTAAATTTAAATGCTCTGAATTTAAAATTAAAGACGGAAATCTTTCTATATTTTTATAAATGGAGACAAAAGTATTGGTACAAGAAGGTTACATTTTTAAAATTTAAAAATGTTTATAAATTTTTAAAAATATTTTTCTACAATTAACTTAGACTTAAGTTAGATTTTACAGTTACATGCCAAAAATGAGTTCTAGTTAAACTTTTGACTTTGAATTTAACCATCTCTTAAAAAATGTTTTTACTTTAAGTTACAGGAGATAACTTTTTCAATATTATGTGTAGTAGATTTGTTTCTTGTTCGATCGTTCATATGTAACAACCTTAATTTCAAAAATTTGGAAAATCGAATAGAAAAATTGTTTGATTGGATTGAGATAAAAGGAAACATGTTAGAAACAATATTTCCAAAATATATCTTATCATTAACATTTTTGAAATAAGGATAGTATTTTTAGTTTAAGATTCTTTAAGATTATGATGCTGACAAGATAAAGACTGCAAAAAGTTTATCAAAAGGTTTCTTTACTTTCATAAATAAATTATAAGAAATGTAAGTTTAAGATATCGAAGAGATTTTATGTAAAATATTGTTATCGAAATGTTTGCAGTTTTTTAAATATAGAGGTTTGTGCAAATTAAGGAAAGGTATTTTTTTTAAATTCCTACGATTTAGCGTAATTTCAGTATTTAATTATATTTAGATTTAAGGGCATGTGACACAGCTAAATACCTATATTACCGACCTCACGTTTTCGTTTCACTGAATGTTTTTTTGAACCTAAGAACTTTTTTTGTAAATAAAATATCGAGCTGAAACTTTGGGAAATATATTAGAGTACAATAAAGTACGTTTAGGTA
>NC_046661.1:97249318-97267677 GCF_010883055.1 Belonocnema kinseyi
TTGAGGGCATCGTTTGGTAAAAAGTCAATGACACGAATGATAAATGAGAAAATAGATTTAATATTATTCAATATAATGTATATATTTATTTAAATTGAACCAAACATCATATATACATTTATATGGTTGAATAATTTATTTGTTGCTTAATCTTGAAAGCTTTTTTCTCGCTGCATTCTGCCCCTAATAATTTTATTGAAAAATTTAAAGGAGATTTTGAATTAAATAGTTAATTATATTATTGCAAATCTCATTTCTAAAATAAACAGACTATAAGCTATTAAAACCCATAAACAAACGTACTGTACTCATGACGCACAGTTGGAAGGAAATGCACTTTTTTCATTCAAAAATGTCCAGAGCCTTCAATTTTCTTGCGATTTTGAATTTTTCTGTTTTAAATTAAAGATAATTAAATTCTATCGATCTTGACTCTCCGGACTTTTGTCTCATCTATTTTTTTATTAATAATTTTTCCAGTAAAAGTATGAACAAAGTCTTATTATCGGTGAAATTTTCTTTTTTTTTTTGCTAAACGTGCTTCTCATTAATGTAGGAATGACATTTAATAACAAAAATAATTTAATTGCTTATAATAACCACTATGATAAACAATTTTTGTGGCAAAATATTAGAATTTGAGATTTTTCAAATTATAATTTCCTTCAATGGCCAGAACGACTTCAGGTATTTCTTAAAATAATAAATATTTAATAATTTTGATAAAATATAACAATTTTAAATTATTTTTTTTATTAAATGTCATTCCTACATTAATGCGAATCACTTTTAGCAAAACAAAAAGTTTACCAATAATAAGACTATTTTTTAATTTGTTTATCAAATTTGTTTGCAACAAATAAATGGAATGATAAACAAATTATTTGTATTTTATGAGTCCCTAAACATTAATTTAAGACAATATAAAGCTTTCCTGATCAGTTATTAAAGCGTAACACATTGTTATGTACAAAATTTCAGTTTTTCCATACTTTGAGTAGAAAAATTATTAATAAACAAATAGAGAAGACAAAAGTTCGGAGAGTCCAGCTGAACGAAAAAAAGTGAATTTAAATATATACACTGAATATATACATTATATTAAATAATGTTAAATCCATTTTTTCATTTATTAGTCTTTTCATTGACTTTCTACCAAATTATTCCCTCAAACATTTTAATTACAATTACTATTACTTTAAAAAAATATTTTCTTCAAAACTTAAAATTGTTAAGATTTTAAAGGTACAACGATTCTGTACTGTGCAACTTAAGATGTAGTCTTACATATTTTAATTATTATTATTTAATATTATTAATTTTTTCATTAGCTGCATTAATAATTTTAACAAAAAATATTTTTTTCAACTTTAACAAATAATAAAATCAATAATATGAGCTAAGTAAATCACAAAAATTTAAAGTTCGAACTGCTTTCAAAATGTATCTCGAAATTAAATTTTATTCATATTAAACTACATATTTTCATGACTTTTTGTTTTTTTTAATAATTAGTAATAGTTACTTTTATTTTTCATATTTTTTTTTTGTTTATTTGCAAACAGTATCAAGTTTTTAATTTTTTTGCTTTTTCTTAAGGGGGGTTCCTACTTTGTTGGGTCAAAAAAATCTTTTTTTTTTCTTTTTGCATTTTCGGATAGATATATGTTTCAAAAATGTACCTGGAAAATTTCAAGTCAAAATATCAAAAATTTCGAAAGTTACGGGCCGTTGAATGGAGCGCTGTCAAACGCGCTGGGCTGCAGCGGCCGGGTGCTCTGTGGCGGCGAAACCGGTTCCGATTTTAGGCTTGTTTTTCATGTGAATGAGGAAGGTGGCTTGTATGGACCTGGAATAGCTGACTAAGCGTAAGTACTCTCATATTCTGAACTTATTTAAACAAATGATTGTTGTAAATCTGATGTCAAATTCGTGATTTCTGACCGCTTGAACTATGAAAATCATATGAATCTTGGAAAAAAGTAATTTTGCAATAGTTTTTATTAAATAAATTGTTTAAATAATTTTTCATTGCAAAAATAGTACCAGATTTGAAATCAGTGATATCGAAAGCTATGGAAAGCATATGCATCATTCAAAAATTGTAATTTGCTTTAAAAAATTGTTTAAACAAATGAATTTTGCAAATTTGATGGCAGATTTGAAATCAGCGACTCCGAAAACATACGAATTGAAGAATAAGTGTAATTATAGCGCAAAAGTTCAACATAATTTTTTGCGATTTTTATGAAAAACTTTGAACGCGTTTTTCTCAAAACCACGTTTTCCGTGTTGGTGGAAGTCCCACAAGGCGCAAAAATTGAGCAATCGCTATGAAACTTTTTTGACATGTTCTCAGAAGGTGTCTTCACAAATTAGACTACAATCATCAAAAAATATTGAAAATTGTTTGTTTAAAAAAATAATTAGAAGCAAAAAACACGTGAAAAAATCAATTTTTTTCCAAAATCTCATAACTTCCTCATTTTTCATTTTTTTTTTCTTCATTCTAGTCTACTTTGTGCGCTATAGTCTATAGATTAAGAAAATATTTTGATTTTTTGTTTCCCCTTTATGTAACGACCCAACAAATTTTGTAGTACTACAATAAACATGGACAAACAATTGTGGAAAACTTCAGCCTCCTATCTTTTATACTTTCCTCAAAGAATATTCCCAAAAAAAACAGCCGGACTTCAACCCAACAAAGTAGGAACCCCCCTTAATGTCATTCAAGGAAAAAGACACACCTACTTTTTCTGGCGCCATCTGTTGGATTAGTTTAACCGACAATACCCCTCCGGATCATAAGAAAAAAGAAAAGTGGGGGTGATGCATGGGGCTGGTAAAAAGTATGTCTAATACTGGCACAATAATAAATATCAAAGTTCCATAACTGCTTAGGTAAGTAATGTGATATAGTATCTAATTAGCCTCCTGTCACCGAGAGTTGAAAATGACCCATGTGTTCAAAACGGCCATGCGGCGGCGCTACTAGTAACTTTTTTCTAGTTGTTTTGACTGTTATTTTAATTTCGGCATGTTGAGCTTCATTTATATAATTATTGTGAAAATGATACAGTGGATTTTTCCAATAGAGATTTTCAGTTTTTTTTTGTGTCGAATCATTTCCATTAATTATGCCGATGTTTATCGCTCCGGTTAAAGTTCTTAAATTCCTGAGAATTTAAGTTCAGGTTATATAACCAAGAATATGACAGTATTTAGGAGAATTTAAAAGGATCTAAGACAATTAAAGAATTTATGATTTTTAACCATTTTTTCAGCCCTATGCATCGCCCGTGTATGTGTATATAGTAGTTGTTATTTTAGCATTTGGAGGAGTATCGTCCCTGGCGGACCGAATGCAGCCACCACAAAGTACCCGTAAAGACCCCATTGGGTTCCTTTTTAAAAAAACTCGAGAAAACGGCAAAATTAACTTTTAAATTGTTAAAATTCGGATTCTACGTTAAAATTCCCTATAGAAGGTCACGAAATAATCGCAATAGTTTTTTTGCAACGGTAAAAAGTAAAAAAAAATAGAAGACGTATAACGCCTGTTGACTGCTACACTTCAAACGCATCGCATGTAAGTAGCAGTCAACAGGCGTTATACGTCTTATATTTTTTTAAACTTTTTACCGTTGTAAACAAAAATATTGCGATTATTCCGTGACCTTCTATAAGGAATTTTAACGTAGAATCCGAATTCCAAACATTTAAAAGTTGATTTTGCTGCTTTTTCGAGTTTTTTAAAAAGGAACCGAATGGAGACACAATGGGGTCTTTACGGGTACTTTGTAGAGGGTCCGTTTGGTTCCTTCGGTCCACCTGGGGTAGTTCAGATAAATCCAATAGATGCTGCTCCAATCAAGTAAGCCTGTTTTCCCATTGTATAGCAAAAATTCATTAAAAACTTGATACTTTTTTATGAATATAAAAGGAATAACATCGTTTTCAGTAACAATAAGAGCAGCTGTAACTAGTTAGCCTAAAAAAATGCATCAAAACATGTAATTTAATATTAGGAACATTGAATATAAGGATGAGTATTCCGAAAACAGTTTGAATTTTATTCAAATTTTTCCATTGTTTATTTCGCTAATGTAATTAGTTAAATAATTTTATAAACAACTGTAATTGTTGCATATTTCAAAAATTGATTGATAATATTACATGACTAATAATAGTAATAAAAATATTTAAACATTAATCATTAGCCTTATAATATACTCTTTTATAAATTCACCTATACATTTCCACTCTCTAGAAAATATATATTTATACAGGGTTAACACGCTGGGGCTTACATACATGGCGAGTTGAATGCTATCCGAATTGCACAACAGCAGGGGAGAAGCCATTATACAGGGATATTTTCATATTTCGCGCCCTTAAAGTTGCTTTGGATCGGCCATTCGGCCAAGTCCGTACATCTTCGGATCAAGTTTATGATAGTTTCCATGGTTGCGTTCGAAACTTCAAACGGTTATGTTCAGATTCACCGGTTTTCCCTAATCGTTGTCTATTCATAACATACCTTTTTTATGCAGTAAAAATAAGCGTTAAACACCATTCACTCTTCGCCCACTGGAAGCACAGAATATTATTACTATTTTATAGTATTTGTCACTTAGCAGCCATTCTATAATGTTATTGGCCCAGAAAAAAATGACGTTTACTTCTCAGTTCACATGTCTCACTTCATTATTAATTAAACACTTATTATTTTTAATTACTATATAACATAACCTATTTTGTTTTGACACTTGTATCCGTTTGAAGTTTCGAACGCAACCATGGAAACTATTATAAACTTGATCCGCAGATGCACGGACTTGACCGAATGGCCAATCCGAATGAAACTTTGAAGGCGCGAAATATGAAAATACCCCTGTATAATGGCTTCTCCTCTGCTATTGTGCAACTCGGGTAGCATTCAACTCGCCGTGTATGTAAGCCCCAGCGTGTCCACCCTGTATATAATTTATTTATAATCAGGGTGGCTACTTGAGCGGGAAACTGAGAAAGACTTGGGAAAAACTACGAAATGACCGAAAACTGAATTCAAAAATAGTTAATTTACGCTATCTACAGTTGCAGAGCATATGATTGAAAATAATTATTGTTTTTATTATAGGACAGGGAATTTCGGTAAAGAATTTAAATTTCCCTTGGGACAGGGAGTTTTTGAAATAGAAGGGGAATTAAAAAAAAATAAAACTGAGATTCAGGAGAAAGGAGTTTAAAAAATCCCTATTCCCTTCTTCCAAAGTTTAAAAAAAGGGAGTGCTTCCAGTAGTTTAAAGAGTAGAGGTATTCTTTTCAAAAGGAAATATTTCTAAATTACAATATAACATTTTTTTACATTTTTCGCCAAGAATTTACCTTTTTTTTTTAGAAAATTCAACTACTTGTGGTTAGAAGCTGAACTCTTTTGTTAAAAATTAATTTTGTTGGAAGATTTATCATTTTAATTGAAAATTGATCTCTTTTTAAAAATGAAACTAGTTTGTCGAAAAACAATGTTTTCTCTAAAAATGTTAATATTCAAGTATAAAATTTAACTATTTCGGGTGAAAAATTGACCTTTTCTATTTCAAAATTCAACAATTTGGACGTAAATTAGTCTTTTTAAATTAAAAATTTATTTATTTCGTGAACAATTCGCGTATGTTGTTAAAAAATCGACTTTTTTGGTAGGAAATGAGTTTTTTCTTTAAAAGTTAATCTTCTTATTTAAAAATTCTTCTTTTCGGTTGAGAATTTAAGTATTTAACAGTGAAATATTCATCATTTTAGTTAAAAATTCATCTTTTAGGATACACATAAATTTACTTAGTTGAAAAATAAACTCGTTTGTTGAAAATTGATTTTTTAAATTGAAGATTCACTTATTTATTTACACTTGTCTATAGAGCATTCGGTACATACAAGGATAGTTTCGTAGGGATATCTAAAAACATAAATCTCTTATAGCCAGGCGCATAAACATACATAAATACTAGGTTAAATCTATTATAAGCTCTCCATGATATATAAGCTCTCCGAGATCAATAATGATCTCCAACGCTCGCTGATAATCTTCACAATTAAGTTAACAAATTTTCTAATAGTGGCAGGGTGAACGGAAGACAATACAGCTAACCATTTATCGGAGGGGTGTACGTCTGTAGGCTTGGTAGGAAACTTAGACTCAAAAAAGTGCTGACAATCTGGGCAATCAGATAAAATGTGATACAAAGTCTCATTATCGAGGTGGCAAATCCTACATCTCTCTTCTATATTAAAAACATACTTTCCACGGTCAATCAGAAATCGACAAACATGTATATTTAATAATCAGAGTTGTGCAAAGATTCTTTTATAAAACAGAGGTATTCGCATGAGTAAATATGATTGTGACAAGGCGAGACGCTCGCCATCAAGGATCTCTAGGTAGGACTTATAGCTCCCAAGAACTATCTCTCGATCAGAGCTAATGGAGTTTAATGTGAGGTTCTCCCATCTATCCACCAAACCACTTGCATTGAAAAAAACCCGGATCTGAGAAAACCAATTAAATTTGTTGTAAGGATCTTTTACTGCCAGTGACCGCAGTCTCTCGAAACACAATCTTGGGTACCGTGAATTATCCATTGTCAAAATTTTAATTAACCAAGATAAAATATTTTTTAAGACTGTGTGAGATAAATGCAAAGATCCAGTTTCTAATCTCACCGCGTAGTTAGGTGCATTGTTGGGCAGGGATAAGAGTTTCTTAAAAAAAGAAAGCTGTACTCTCTCTATAACTTCCAAATGATTTAGGCTCCAAACCTGCGAACCATACAATAGTGTACTTACAGAGAGGCTCTGGAATAATCTAATGTAGGTATTCCACGAATCAGCTCTGACCGAGTGGATCGTCCTTAGGATCGTGCCGACGGCTGTATTCGCAGCACCAACGGACTTCCTTGCAGCGGGTAGAAAGGAGCATGAACCCGAAAGAGGGGTACCTAAATAAGTATATTGTTTAACTACTTCGATCCGGGAATCGCCTAATTTAAAAGATTAAAATTCCTAGCAGATAAATTCGCTGATTTAGAAAAAATTACAATTTTAGTTTTTTCCGTGTTCACAATAAGATTATTTTCTTTGCAATAAGAATTAAGTGCTTCCAGTTTTCTGTTTAACTCAACCCGGGTATCTGCAAAAAGAACATAATCATCCACATAACCAAGCAATAATACTTCAACTAAACTATTTACGGAGAGGCCTCGACAACCTTGCTGGAATAAATAGTCTTCTAAATCGGAGATGAAAAGCAAAAATTCGAACGGGCTTAAAACTTCACCCTGAAGGACACCCTGCGTGACCTTGACAAATTTAGTTGATCCCTTGCCAGTCTTAATACAAGTTTTCACAGAAGAATAAAAGTGCTTTAGAATATTAATTATTTTAGTGCTAAGGCCCAAAGAGTGAAGCTTCCTCCACAATAAATGGTGCGAGATGGAAGGAAAAGCCCCCTTAAAGTCGACGAAAGCAGCATATACCATCGCTCCTGGGTTTCTCAGATGTATTTGGATAATGGATACCAGCGTGAACAAGTTATCAAGACAACTTCTCCCCTTTCTGAAGCCCGACTGTGATTCGGGGATTAAGTTTAATTCAGTTTCCCATAAGACCAATCGATCGCATATAACTTGGGTAACAATTTTCGCAATGCAATTAACAAGAGTGATGGGCCTGTAATTATCGGGGTCCTCAGAGTTACCCTTTTTGAAAATCATAGTAGTTGTGAATCTACCCCATTCTTTAGGGATTTCCTACGTGTACATAATCTTGTTAAAAAGGTGGATCATATACAAAACCCAATTTTGTGGTAGATTTTTATAAAATCCATAGCTGATTCCGTTACAGCCAGGAGCCTTTCCATCCTTACAATTTGCCAAACATTTAATTACCTCCTCTATAGTAATAGCGCCATCTAATATGGAATGAGTTATTTTTAAAAGTTCGCTTCAACAGCAGGTGTTAAGTTCGGTCGTGGGTAACAGTTTAATAAATATTTATGCCAAGTATTTACATCAATGCCGAGCTTTTGCAATTCGCTACAATGTCAATTTGCGTTTTAATATTATTTCTTTCCTTAAATTTCTGAATTTTTCTGAAATTGTTTTTTTCTTTAAGATATGCTACTTTATATTCCTCTAAAAATTTATTTTCTCTGCAAATTCTCAATGCATCGGAGACCCGTTTTTTCACATCGCGACATTCGTCGTCGAACTCTGGCTTGCGTTTAAAATAAATCAAATTAGAGTGCCTTTTTCGCATATCTAGTTCGAATGGTACATCTTTTGTAGTTTTAGTTAGTACTGTGTTTAAGTCGTCGACCCCCTGATCAATGTTGGCTACCTCTTCCCTCCATTCCATCAGAGAGATGAAGGCATCTACTTTACATTTATCGAAAAACAACTGATTTAAATCAAGAACCTCAAATTCGTTCTCCGGAAGTGGAGGTGGCAATGCCATAGTTAGCACAACAGGAAGGTGGTCAGAGAGGGAAGCTGGATGTAACACGTGCAAATTAGAAAAGAGTTTGAGGCCTTTCATAGAGCACCATACAAGATCTATTATGCTTGATCCTTGGGGTCCTATGAATGTGAAATCTGCTGGAGAGTCACTAGGAGAGCGGCCATTTATGAGGACCAGTTCATTAACCTCCATATAATCCACAAATTTTTTACCTCTAGAATTGGAGAATCTGTCCCTAGAGGACCTTTCTGGGTAAAAGGTGTTTACATACTTAAAAGTTCCAGAATTAAATTGGTTCAGATCTGATACTCTGCAGTTGAAATCCCCACCCATAATGATTGGCAAATCAGGGAATGAAATTGAAATGGGGTACAATATAGAATTAAAATTTTCTAGGTAAACATTGAAGTCGTCTAAGGGGGGAATATAAACAGGACCGAGTACGTAACAGTCGAAACGAGATTGGGCTTTGAGAAAAATGTAGTTGGGTGATATAGAGATATCCTGAATTTCATAGAATTTAATATTATATATAATGAGAAGACCACCCCTAGCCCTTCCATGACAATTACCTGTAATAGCAGGGGATGAAATACTTTTGAAATCTGCGGATCGAAAGAGGCCAATGTTCTCGCTCTCCAGCCAAGTCTCGCACACACAAAGGATATCAAGGTCCCCTAAAAGGTCACAGATATCAGTCAAATTGTTAAAACTGTGAAGGTTCCAAAAAATTATTTTAGCGATTACAGAGTTATCGGAGCAGTTGCTCAGTGCAGCATCAGGTGCTGATCCTGTAGAATCCCTGCGGTCTAGCTGCTATTCTGTCTCACTGTCTAGATTCCTGGAGAGTAGATTGAGTCTCGGCGTGACTGCATTTGTGATGTTCTTTGGTGTACTGTGACTCAAGAAGTTGTCTAGCTGTCTATTATTATGTGGTTGTTTAGGGTCTAGTTTTGGAGGTCGACCTCTATTTCTGGTTATCCTTTGAGAGGGCGTCTTCGGGAGTATTATCTTCTTGGGCAGATTTGGCTCGCACGTGTTTGAGGATTTCTCGCCTCCGTTGTTTGTCTACGCCACCTGCTGTCCTTGATGCTCGCATACCAGCTGATCCACCTGCTCGATTTGCATGGGATTGCCTTCAACGAGAATTTGGTTTCCTTTAAAGGTCACCTGGAAGCCGGCATCACGGAGCTTGTGGACCTTATCATTTAAGGCTCTTCTTTCTTCTCTTTCCTCCTTCGAGCGGTCATTAGCGATTGCAAGATTGTATTTTTTAAATTCAATCACTTTACTGAAGACAAGTTTGACCCATCTGGAAGCGATAAATTTAATAATGATGGGGCGGTTGCCCTTGATTTTGCCGAGTCTGAGAGCATCATCAATTGCGACCTCTGGAATCTGTAAGCCCACTTCAGTGAAGATTTTTTGGATGTTACTTAACAGGTCTTTATTTATCTTGTCGGTATCATCAAGTTTGAAGAGTATAATATTTTTGGATCGTGATTGATTGCTGAGATAAGATAGCTTTCTTTCTGCTTCCTTCATCCTATTATCAAATTCACAGGTTTTGGTATTTATTGTGAACACGGAAAAAACTACAATTGTAATTTTTTCTAAATCAGCGAATTTATCTGCTAGGAAATTTTAACACAATAAATAATTTAGTCGGCTACAAGTTCTTATAATTTAAACTTTCAATTTTACACATTTTTCTCAAATCAATCACTTTTAATAGGAAATTTACCGGTTTTACCAATACAAAACAATGCAAAAGATGCAACAAACAGGCTTACCTGATCGGAGCACCATCTATTGGATTTATTTGAACTACGATATCCTCCGGGTGCTAAGAGAACAGAAAATTGGAGGCGATGCATGGGGCTGATTTTTCTTGTTCAGGTTATATCAGTGGTTGAATATAAATTATTTTCTAGCTCAGACATATTCAGGAATTTAAAATATGCAAAGAAGTAGCCCATTAATTACTTAACACTGAGACTGAAACTCTATAATAAATTCCACGAAGTAGAATAAAAAGACCCCACTCCCGGAAAACTTAGACGCGTGGCATTTTCAAACTTTTCTGATTTTTCTTTGACAAATTTTTCATTTCCAATCATTAATATTCAAATACTAGAATTTTAATCTTATGATATTTTTACCATCGAATATTTTATAAGCGGAATAACACAGTGTTTCATATACAAATTTAAAAATTTCAAATGTATTAATTTATTTCAAAAGAAAAAAAAATTCTACTTTAAAAGATAACTCTTCAACAAAATACTAGAATTTTCAACAAAATAATTGAATTTTTAACATAATAGTAGATTATTCAACCTAAAAAGACAAAATGCCAACGAAAAAGTGTCATAGTGTATATTTTAATCAAAAAAGAATGAAATTTATACAACAAAGGGAAAGAATTTTAAAATCAAAAAGATGGATTTAAAAAAAAAATAATGAAAATTTTTCGCTCAAAAAAAAAAAAGAAAAGCTTATCTAAATTATTGGAACTTTAAACCAAAATTTAAAACATTATAAACTGTTTTAAATTTTACAATAACTTCAAAATAATATCACAGATTTTGCAACATTTTTTAAAGAATTCACAGTAATTTCAAGATTTCAAAGAATTTAAGGATTTCAAAGATTTTACAACATTTTTTTTTAAAAGAATTCACAGAAATTTTTAAGAATTCACAAAGATTTTTTATATTTCAAAAGATTTCAACGAATTCACAAATATTGCCAAAAATTTCACAAGGACGACTAATGTTCGCAAAAAATCAAGAATTTTTTAAATTTATGCTTCTGCATTTCTTAGAAATTGTTATCCAATAAAAAAATAAAATATTTTATCTTTCACATTTCAAAAAACGGTTATTTGATTATCTGATGTAAAAAAGATATCTGGAAAAACTTGATTTTTTGACCTGGAAAGACCTTAAATTTCATTTTTAGAAATCGCTGGACACCATGTTTATGAAAAAAATGCATCTTTTCGACTTAAAAATTCAACAATTTGGTAACAAATTTAACTTTTTGGTTGAAATATCATATTTTTGTGTTGTAAATTCCACTTTTTTGTCGATAATTGATCTTTTTGGCTTTAAAAATCGTATTTTTTGTTAGAACATTAATCATTTTGTTAGTCTTAATCTGCTTGGTGACTAATTCATCTGCGTTGAAAATTAATTTCTTTGGTGAAAAATATATGTATAAAAATATATATAAAATACATAAAATTTGGTTGAAAGATCATTTTTTTGTCGTAGAAAAATATGTATAATCTTTTTTGTTGATAAATCATTTCTTTGATTGAAAATTATTTCGTTTTTATTAACTTTTTTTTTAAGTGAACATTTCACTATTCCATTTTTTCTTTGAAATATCAGTTTTTGATGCAAAACTCCAACGCAACCTAAAATTGTCCGAAATTATCAATCTTGTTTGAAATGTAGCGATTTTTGAACACAAATTTTAATTTCCGACGGAAAACACTATCATAATCCAAAATTGTGTAAAGATTCTTAATTTTGTTTCAATTATAATGATTTTTGTTTTAAAGTACTAATTTTTTGTATAAAACGCTAATGTAACCTAAAATTGTTAAAAAATGATGAAGTTTTAAAATCTAATTATATTCGGATAAAATAACCGATTTTCTGTTATAAAAGCATCAGAATATAACCCAGTGGGCACAAAATTTGACGGCATCTCTCCGACATCATTACGACATCTTTACGACATCCTATATCCATGTCGTATCTGTGTCTTTGCGATATCGTAAAGACATCGTCGGATCATACGACTTATTTACGATATCGTAAAGACACCTTAATGAGATGGGCATAGGATGTCGTAAAGATGTCGTAACGATGTCTTAAAGATGTCGCCAAAATTTGTGCCCACTGGGAATCTAAACTGTTCAAGAATTGCAAATATAGTTCTATTCGCAAAGATTTTTGTTTAAAAATACCAATTGTTGGCTCAAAAAGTTCAAAACGCTAACGTAACCTAAAACTGTTTAAAATTGTGAAAGTGAATCTTCTTTAAAATCTCATTTTTCTCAGTAAACATCATAGTTTTCGATAAAAGACACTAACATAACCTTAAATTGTTAAAATATATTAAATCTCGTTAACATTTTTATGATTTTTGTTTGAAAGTACTAATTTTCTGTATAAAACGCTAATGTAACCTAAAAATGTTAAGTTCTAAAATCTAATTACATTTGTATAAAATAACCGATTTTCTGCAAAAAAAGCATTATAATAAAACCTTAAACTGTTCAATAACTGCAAATATGTTTAATTTACAACGATTTTTGTTTTAAAATACCAATTTTTGGCTTAAAAATTTTAAAACTCTATCATAACCTAAAATTGTTAAAAGTTGCAAATCTTCTTCAAAATATATATTTTTTAAACTAAAATGAGCAATTCCGCTGAAAAATACTTAACATAATCCAAAATTGTTCAAAGATTATTAATCTTGTTCAAATGAACCTTTAAAATCTAGTGATTTTTGTTTAAAATAACTGATTTTCCGTCAAGACAATCTTCACAGAAAATCAGTTATTTTAAACAAAAATCACTAAATTTTAAAGGATATAGGATGTTATAAAATATCAATTATTGTTTGAAAATGCTTTTTTTTTAATATCAATTTCCGTCGAAAAGCACTAACATGATTCAAAATTTTTTAAAGTAACAATTTTTTCTTGTAAAACACCAAAACGTAACTTGAAATTTTTTTTAATTATGAATATTGAAAATAACCGATTTTCTGTAAAGAAAACCTCATAATATAACCTTAAACTTTTAAACATTGCAAATCTTGGCCAATTTATAATAACTTTGTGTTAAAATATCAATTTTTATTTTAATAACCCAACATATCCTAAAAGTGTCAAAAGTTGTGAATCTTATTTAAAATATATATGTTTTAACAAAAAATACCAATTCCGACTAACAGACCATTTTTTTAAATTAGTGTATCTTCTTTACAATCTCTTTTTTTTTTGTAAAAATAATAATTTCCAATGAAAGAGACTGACATAATCTAAAATTGTTTAAATATTCTTCGTGTTGTTCAAATTATAATGATTTTTATTTTAAGATGTCAATTTTTGGTTTAAAACGCTAACGTAACCTAAAATTGTTCAAAAATTAGTAACCTTTAAAATCTAATGAGTTTTGCTTTAAATAACCTATTTCCTTCCAAACCCGTTTTAATATAGCCTGAAACTGTTCAAAAATCGCAAATCTTGATTAATATAAAATGATGTTTGTTTTACAGTGTCAATTTTTGTTTCAATAATTATAAAACGCAAACGTAACCTAAAATTGTTCAAAGATTTGAATCTTCTTTCAAATCTAATTGTTTCATTAATAATAATAAAAAAATGCTTAGAAGTTTAATTATATATTTTTTCTTAGATTGGTCTTTTCATGTCTATAATAAATTAACTTTAAAGATTATGATTTTGATAGCCATTCATTTGCGAGTAAAGGTAAATATTTTGTCCAAAAAAAATATTAAAATTTTCATTTGACAAGCAAAAATTTCAATTTTTAAAGTATGAGTAATATTTTGAATTAAAAAAAATGGGTGATTTCAATTCGAAAGGCATATCAATTTTAGAAAAAAATACAAGGAACCAAAATGATACAGAAATAACATTTTAAAGGTGTAGAATTTAGAAGCAACTTGGACTCAGCATTCCAAAAAATTCAGATTTGGAATTTTTCGACTAATGATATTTATTTTTAAACTTTTGAAAGATGAAGAAATTTATTAAATTAATTAAAATTAAAACTGTCGAAATTTAATATCTCTGCAATTTTTATTATTTGCGAGGTAATAATTATTATTAAACAGTGGTTACTATTTCCTTTCATTATCCTCCTTATCGTTTCTTTTACATTTCAGACTTATTTTCTGATCACAAAAGTCGTTCAAAATTTTCTATTTTTAGAGCCGAATCGTCTCTTAATTATTTCACCTCAACGAAAATAATAATTATTTGATTATAAGTATCAACATAGGTACGGAGAAAATGATATTAATTTTTAATTGCTCTCAGTCTAATTTCAAAGTTCACTTGATGACAGACACTTTAGCTTTTATCGCTTGCTATATATTTCGAACAGGTCGAGAAACCTAGCCTATTAAGAATCTAAAGAGTGTTTTTTTCAACTAAATTTCGGGTGAGTCAAAAATTTATTACGAAACACTTTTAGAAATTCAACTTGGGAATTAGGTTTCTTTTTTCTTATCGAAAAAAGTGGTGAAACGATTGCGTTGTTTTAGCAAACCTTATTGGGTTTTTCATTACTTGAAGCTGTTTGTTATTTTAAATTCGTATTTTTTGTAAGAAGTTTCGTATCAAAGCATAAAGTTTAGCAGCAGAAAAATGTAAAAAAAAGGGTTTTTCTAGTTTTTTTTCACATGAAAGGATAAAAATCATCACGATGAATCTCCGCCTGTCAATAATTTTATTGCGTTTCTTGCCTCTTAGCGTTTTTAAACAAAACAATCATTATATATTTCTAACGTTCGTCATTTTTGACAACTTTAGTGCTTTTTGGCGTTTATAGGACAATTGGTATTTTTAATAGAAAATTTTTTTTTTTAAAAACGATTCAGAACTTGAACAATTTTAGGTTATGCCAGTGTTTTGCACAAAAAATTGGTATTTAAAAAAAAATCGTTACAATTTCACCAAGATTTAGAGTCGTTTAACAATTTTCGATTATGTAAGTAGTTTTCATTAGAAATTGGTCTTTTTAATTAAACAAATTAGGGTTTATAAAAGATTCACAATATTGAACAATTTTAATTATGCGTTAGTGACATTTTATACAAAAACTTGGCATTTAAAAAAATATTATAATTTAAACAAGATTTAGAATCTTTTAGCAATTTTGGATTTTGTTAGTATTTTTCATTAGAAATTGGTATTTTTAATTTAAAAATTAACTATTTTAAGGTATGCGTTTTACACCGAAAAATGGCATTTTAAAACATAATCATTATAAGTAAACCTAAATTTAGAATATTTTATAACAATTTGGGATTGTATTTGTATTTTTCGTCGGTAATTGGCATTTTTAATTTGAAAAATGAGGTGTTAAAAATGATTAACAACTTTAAACAATTTTAGGTTATGTTAGCATTTTATACGTCTTATACAAAAAATTGCTATCTTTAAAGAAAAATCATTATAATTGGAACATTTAAAATCCTTGTACAATTTTTTATCATGGTAGAGCGTTTTTAGTCAGAAATTTGTGTTTTTAATAATAAAAAATGATTAAAAAATTTGAAAATTTTTTGGTTATGTTTATCATAGCGTTTTACAAACAATTTGTTATTTTTAAACAGGTATCATAATTTGAACAACATTCAGATTCTTTTTACAATTTTTCATAATGTTAGCGTTTTTTGTATGAAATTGGTATTTTTAATTTAAAAAATTAAATTTCAAAGACTATTCTTGCATTTTTACAATTAGAAGGGTATGTTGGCGTTTTATATCAAATCTTGGTATTTAAAAACAAAAATAATTATACCTTAATCAAGATTTCGAATATTTTTATGTAGAAATTGTTATTTTTAATAATAATAAAAAGATTCACAAACTTAAAATTTTTTAGGTTATGTTATATCGTGAAAAAAGTAGTATTTTTCTATAAAAATCATTATAACAAAACATTACACATAAATAAATCATAAAATCATAAAATTTTGAAGAAGATTTACAATTCTAGACAATTTGCTTTCATGTTATATTAGTGTTTTTCGTCGGAAATAATTATTGTTATTTAAAAAATATATTATGAGATTTTTAAAGAATAATTAAAATTTTTCAAGAACTTTATGTTATTTTGGTATGTTTCACCTAAAATGGGTATTTTTAAACAAAAAATCATGAGATTTAGGTCCAATAATTGTGTTTTAAAATGATAAAACCTACAAGCTTGTATAGTTTCGGTTTGTGTTTAGTTTTTCTTTGAAAATTGGAATTTTAATTGATAAATCGCTAGATTTCAAAGATTACTATTTTTTCAACTTTCATTATTTGGGCTTGATAGTGTTTTTTACTACTTAGCGTTTTTAAACAAAAAACATTAGGTTTAAAAAAATTTACAATCCTCAATAATTTTGTATTATGTTGTGTTAGTATTTTTTGTCTAAAATTGCTATTGTTGATACAAAATCATTAGATTTCGAAGAATATTTACAATATCTTATTTAATTATGTTATTATTTTCCGTCGGCAACTGTTATTTTATACCGAAAATGCAACGATTTAATTGTTGTCATTTTCCATAATTATAAAAAATATTGTCCTTGTTTTTCCATTATATTAGATAATACAGACTATAAATTATTAAAAAATTCGCTGAAAGATTAATTTGATATTTTAATTCAAAACGGCATGGGGCAAAAAATAATCTCGTGCCTGTTGGTTTTCTAGTTCATAAGTATAAAAAAATGAAGAATAGTACAAATATTTTGAGTGGTCCACCACTGTCAAAAAATTGGAGATATAAATCGGCAGCGGAATTTTTTTTGGAATTAATACCAAAATACGGAACTGCGATTGCTATGGTAAGTTTATTTTATTTTACATTTTTCATCGTTTCTAATATATAAGTTATGATTTATTTTTCAGATCAGCGTAGAAACGGGGGAGGAGTTAACTTACAATCAAATTCTGGAAAATAGTTTGAAACTTGCTCTAAGTTTAAAAAAACTTGGTTTGAAAGTAAACGACCGAATTGGAATCTGTAGCGAAAATAATTTAAATTTTGGGATTGCATTTCTATCCAGTATTTTTCTGGGAACCACAATATGTCCTCTGAGTCCTTCCTATACGGAAATGGAATTAATCCACACAATGATGATTTCAAAACCAAAATACATTTTTGTATCAATTTCTTGTTTGCCAATAATGCGAAAAGTAGTGATGGATTTGCCCTGGTTTCCAAAATTAATTCTCCTCTATCCTAAAGCTTCAGATACAGATATTCCTAATCTTCCAGATTTAATTTCAAAATTATCAGATTCGGAATTGAGAAATTTCAAGTTGCCCGAAATTGACAAGGAAGATCATGTTTTATTAATTGCTTGCTCTTCGGGAACCACAGGACTTCCAAAAGGAGTAATGTTGTCTGATAAAAATATATTAATAAGAATTCAAATATCTGCTGAAGATCCAGCTTCTTTTCTCAAGAGCTGTAAAATTATTTTGGGAATTTTACCGATGCATCACACCTATGGAATATGTAGTTTGCTCACAGTTTTAGCTGAAGGACGAAAATTAATAGTGCTTTCGAAATTCGAAGAACGTGTTTTTCTGGAAACTGTGGAAAAGTACAGAATTGAGATTTTGTTGTTGGTACCATCAGTGCTGGTCTTTTTGGCTAAAAGTCCGATTGTGAATGAATACGATTTGTCGTGTGTAAAAAAGATAATGTTAGTAAAGAAAATTGTATATTCTGTTTCTAACAAGAGGAGAGCATTTATTGTAAATTTTAGTTCCGGTTCATAATTTTTTTAATTTCTACTCATTACATGAGTCCTTATTTGCCAAAACTCGGACAGAATTTTTCTGAAATTTATTTTTGTGTTTCTTATTTATTAAAATGCTTATAAATATGATTTTCTTTAATATTTTTAAAAATTCGGCTGATAATAATATTTTTAATGTCTTTTTTCTCACGGAAAAACTTACTTCTTTTAATTTTATCATCGTTTTCCGTAAAAAGCATTAAAAAATTATCATTCAGAGAATTTCTAAAGATTATTAAAGAATATATTTA
The DNA here is from genome assembly GCF_010883055.1 of Belonocnema kinseyi. Taxonomy (NCBI): domain Eukaryota; kingdom Metazoa; phylum Arthropoda; class Insecta; order Hymenoptera; family Cynipidae; genus Belonocnema; species Belonocnema kinseyi. The sequence continues at coordinate 97,267,672 of NC_046661.1, forward strand.
TAGACA
>NC_046661.1:97267777-97274127 GCF_010883055.1 Belonocnema kinseyi
ACAGCGAGAATCGAACACGCAACCTTTGGCAATAAAGCAGAAGCGCAGCCACCTGAGCGATCTGTGGCGAATATTTTAAAGTTCGTTTTGTCGGAAAATCAATACTCAGGCTTTCATAAAAAAATTTTGAATCGAAAATAAAATTTATAATTGACTTATACAACGTTTTATTTATATTATAATTGATTTATAAACCATCTAAAAAAAAGTAGTCTCCTTTTTCTTGAAAATACAGATCTTAAATGATCTTTTATAAAAAAAATAAAACTTAATTTAATTAAATAAAACAAAATAATTCATTTATGTTAATTGTTTAGTTAAAGATTAATTCAATTGAATTATAAATTATAGACTATAATTATGCTAAAATATTCCAATAGTAATCCATTTACGAAAAAATCTACATTTTTTTCCAAATTTATCTTTATGGATTGAAATGTTTATTTATTAAATTCTCATGTAAAATTATGTAAATATAACATTTTTAACACTGGTTTTGAAAAAACTTGAATTTTTTTTAAATTTCAGCAGTCGAATTTTCAAACAAAATTTTACTGACGAAAATTCAGTTGGTAATTTTCTTTAATTGACAACAGCTGAAATTTTACCTTTGAATGTTTAATACTTAGATTTTCAACAGTAGAATTTTCAAAAGTTAAAAATCAAAGGAATATTAAAATTATACTTTTGAAAATTCAGTTTTGAATTTTCTTTAATTTTTAACTACTAAAAATTCTACAGTTGAAAATTGATAAGATTTGAGAAAAAAAAGAAAAAAATTGACGATTGAATTTTTAGTAATTGAAATCAAAACCGTTGAAAATGGAAGAAAACTTAAAATTGAATTTTCAACAGTTGAAACTTGAATATTTTTTAATTTTTAACAATTAAAAAGTCAGCAATTCAGTTTCAATTTTTAATTGTCCTCAATTTTCGACAACAGAATTTCGAACTGCTCAAAATTGAAAAATGAATCGGTAAAAAAATACATTATGCTTTTTTTGTTGGGGATTGGGGTGATTTTGAGCATTAAATTCTAATGCCGAATTATGTTAATACAACATTTTTAACACCTGTTTCAATAATGTTGAATTTTCTTCAATTTTCATTAGCAGTAAAAAAATCCTTTTTGGACAATAAATTATAAAATGACTTGTTTCACTCTAAAATTCACAACTTTCTAAGTTTTTGATATTTTAACTTAAAATTTTACTTGAATACTTCCGAGATTCGGCTCTTTAAAAATAAAATTAGTCTTATAGTGTTCGTTTCAAAGAAGGTATTTATTTAAAAAAATAAAAGCTTCAATTTAATGAAAAATGATACAACGTACTTTGCGTGAATAAACGATTTTATTGATTTTAAACTGCGTATAAAAATTATAAAAATCAAAATTATGTGAAAATGACATAAAAAACTATTTTTTAATGTAATTTGTTAATCTGACGACATTTGCCCCATTTTCTTGTATTTGCTACGTTTTGTAAAGCGAAAATAAGTCGCTGGGTGTTGTACACTCAGTATGCCCTTTAAGGGTTGAATCTGAATTTTAAATATTTGAAGATTAAAGATAATTGAAAGTTCTGCTTTTGAAAATTTAATTTTGAGCTATGTTCAATTTCCTTAAAGATGAATTTCAACTCCTTAAAATTCAACAGTTGAAAAATTACATCATACATATAAGAAAAAATTGAATTTCTAGCAGTAGAAATTAAACTGCTGAAAATTGAAGAAAACTTAAAATTGAATTTTTAATAGTTAAAACTTCAATTTTCCTCAATTTTCAACATGTGGAAAAATATTATTTGAGGTTTCTTTCAATTTTCAACTACTAAAAATACAGCAATTAAAAGCTCAATTTTTAATTGTCTTCAATTTTCGATAGTGGAATGTTTAACTTCTAAAAATGGAATGGGGGGGGGGGGGTTCACTTTGAGCGTTACGTTCTAATATCGAATTATGCAGATATAACATTTTTAACACTTGTTTTCAAATTGTAATTTTCTTCAATCTTCTTTAATAAATTATCTACAGTTGAATTTAAGATTCTAGAATTTCAACATTTCAGTTTTCAAAATTCGAATTTTCAACAGTTAAAAATTAAAGAAAATTGAAAGTTCTACTTTAAAAATTTAATTTTAAGTTTTGTTCAATTTTCAACAATTGAAGTTTTAACTACTAAACATTCAACAGTTGCAAAATTATTTACATTTGAGTGAAAAAATTGAATTTTTGTTTCAATTGTTTAGTTTTAGCCTATTAAAAATTAAATCTTTAATTGTCTACAATTTTCAACAGGGGAATTTCTAAATGCAGAAAATTCAAAAGAGTGGTCGTTCAAAAAATACGTTACGCTTTTAGAGGGGGGAGGGAGGACACTTCGAGCATTCCACTAATGTTGAAGTTACATACATATATGAGTGCTACAGAGAGAGCGTTACGCATATTTTGAACGGATCCAAATTTTTAGATTCATCCTTCAACATTTTAATTTTCAACATGTGAAGCTCGAAGAAAATAAAAAAGTTAACGAATTTTGTATTTAAAAAGGGTGTTAACAATTTTGTCTTTACCTAATTTTACATGAAAATAAAGTACTTAATTAATTTAAAATGAGTATTTTTAATAAATTAAGTTTGTTTTCAGTGCAATACAACTTAGTAATTTAAAAAATGGAAATATTTAAAAATCGTGCGCATGGCTCTCCTGTTTGTTGGAAAGTTAAATATTTAAAATAACTAAAGAATTTTTTCTTTTTTATCAGAATTTTCATTAATTTATACACTTTTGATTTAACAGATCAGGTGCAGCTCCATTATCAAAAGAAATTGAAGAGATAGTCACGAAAAAGATGAAGCTTCGCGCCATCCATAGTGGATATGGATTAACTGAATCTACTGGAATTCTTATAGGTTCTCCAGAAAATCATAAAGTCAATAGTGTAGGAATCTTGGTACCCGGTGTGCAAGGTTAATATAGTTTTAGAATTGGCATTTTTTAGAACCGAAAACCGACAGTGCATTTATTTTCTAACCGAAAATTTCTATTTTATTTAAAAGAATTTAAAGAATAAAAAGAATTGAAGAAAATGAAAAAATCGTCCACTCAAATTGAAATGAAACATGAAGAGTGGTTGTATACGCTATTTTAAATCCTTGAAAATCTAATAATTCAAAACTTGAATATAAAAAATTAGTCTTAAAATTAGAAACGTTGAAGTTTCTTAAAATTTAATTCGAAAGCTTTATTCTTTTTGTAAATCTAAGTTTAATGATCCTCGATTTGAAAGTGTTGAATAATGTGATACTAAGATATACCAATTGTTTTTATTTTATTTCCCCTCTCACCCCCTCCCCAAACCCCTCCACGACTTCCCCCTCCGCCCTTTCCCGCCCTCACCCTCCTCATTATTTCCCTCTCCCTCTCCCTCACCCCTCTCTCCATCCCCCCTGTTATCTTGTTTTGTTCAAACTTGCAACCTCCTCATTCACCCGTTCCTTACTAATCTGTTTTTCGCTGTCTTCGCCCCCTGATACCGTTGTCTTTCCTTCGCAATTGACTCTACTTTTCATACCACCTAATACAACCTTAAAATACTCCGTCCACTCCAGCATCCCGCCAGATTCATTTATGCCCTTCTTTACTCCACTTTCCGTGTTTATCACATCTCATTCCTTTCCTCACTTTACCGCTTTCTCTACCTCTTCCATATACCTTTCTTTCTCATTTTGTCTTTCTTTCCTTGACGTTCTCTCATACTTTTACTTTCTCCTGTTGAGTTCCCCTTTTTCTGTTTTCTCTTTCCTCCATTTCCTTACATTTTCTTTTATCATATCCTTAATTTTCCCTGCATTCAACATTGCACCAACCTCTCCTAACCACCTTTCCTTCTCTTTTCGGTCTAGCCTCTTTTCCTACCTTATCAATCACTCCTTCAAGCTTTTCTAGCAGCGAGCCTACTCCTTCCTCTTTGATACTCCCTACCTCCTCGTTTTCCATTTGTCGCTATACACCGGAAAATGCTCTTAGCCTATCTCATTGCCCACTTCCATTCAAACGATCGCAACAGCTTCTTTATTCTTTCTTCTGTTTCGAGTTTCTTATGAAGACCTGTATTTCTCCGTCCCATACATCTCCTCCTTGTTCGATGGTAACTGCATTCAGGACCCCTTTATTAGCACCAACTCAGCTTTACCTTATCCTCGATCAATTTTCCTATAGTTATCTATCTACGCTCTTCTCCTCTTTTTCTGCACAATCATGCAACACCCATAACCACTTTTCCTACTTTTATTCTTCTCACCATTGTTCCGTCCTTTCTTCCTCTACCACACACATATCCTTTCAGTAACGTTCTTTTCATGCCTCTCCACTCTTTCTGAACCATCTATTTTCACTCATCATTAACATATCCCACTTTTGCAGTTCTCCTCAGAATCCTTTACTCGTGTTTTTAATACTGACACATTCCAGGATGCTACTTTGACGTCTTTCCATGTGCATCTCTCTTCTTTCTTCTTTGCATTAAAATCCGCTTGTCGTTTCAAAACCCTCCATTCTCAAATCCATACTTTTCCATTTACCCATATCCTATCTCTCCCAATCACAATTTAAGTAATGAAATTTTCATTTATAACATTAAAAACGGTCTCTTTTGTAACCTAAATTGGTCACAATTGTACAATTTCATATTTAAAGCCTTAATAGTGAAATAATTAAATATAAAAACAATCATACTTTCATAATTTTTTATAACAAGTTGTTCTTATTTATAAATGCACAAATTAAAAATAACCTGAGACAGAAAAATACAGTAGAAAACCGATAGAAAATGAAAGTATGGAAATAAAGGCGTCTGATAAAGATTCAAAAGTAAAATACACTGAAAATTGGATTTACTACCGGTTTCGGGCATGGCTTCAGTGGCCTTCAGTGGTAAATCTAGACCGTCCAAACGTAAACATTCAGCAGCGTGGGAACCATTTCCAATTTGAATACATAATATTACCGCGTGTAGTCCAGTAATGGATTCAAAATGTTATCAGACATAAGTATTAGTCATTGTTATTAACAAATTATATAAACAGTTATATTATATTCGTGTCTTTTTACAGGAAAAAATTATCTTTTTATAAATACTAGCTGTTGAGAATGAGCTGTTGCTGTTGCTAGTCTTTAAAAAAAAATCTGTAATACTTATGCATAACAAAATTTTTATTGTGAAATAACATTGTGGTGTATTTAAAGATGATTTTTCACGAAGAGAAAATATTTACTCCTATAAAAGTTCTATAAATGTATATTTGTTTATCAAATCGATTTATAACAGTGAAATTTTTGTTTAAATAATTTATTCTTATGATATTTGCGTCTGTGCATCAATTTCTATTGATTTATGTTGTACTTTATTTGTTTAAACGAGGACAAAAAATAATACATAGGGAAATCTTTTTTCAAATTGTTTAATAACATAAGTTTTACCAATAGATGAAAGTTGAATTTCGGCATCGAGGGATTAATGCGGAACTTTATAAGGAATATATTTTTTTAACATTATAATCTAACAAAAATTACGACCTCTACCTTTATTTGTTTGCGAAAATCCAATACTGGACCACTATGTATCCGTTGGTTGCTACGCTACTGGCAAAAATTCTCGGAACGCTGTAAATCCGGACTCATTCAATCCAAGTTCCAGTATACCTTCTTTCACTGAAAAATCGAGATCAAATCCCATCTTTCAGTTGTAGAAAAATAACAAAAACTCGATCATTTTTAAAGGTGAATTTTGAATAAAATATAAGAATGAAAAATCTTTCTAGCTAAGGTTGTTTCACTGGATGAAAAATTAAAAGAACCTTTAGGCCCGAATATGGAAGGCGAATTATGTTTCAAAGGAAAAAACATAATGAAAGGGTATTGCGGAGATGAAAAAGCAACAAAAGCCATAATAAAAGATGGATTTTTGCATACTGGAGACGTTGGATATTATGATGAAGATGGATATTTTTTTATCATTGACAGAGTGAAAGAACTTATAAAATACAAGGGTTTTCAAGTTCCACCAGCAGAGTTGGAATCAATTTTATTATCTCATAACAAAATTGGAGATGCTGCAGTGGTTGGATTACCAGACGAAACTGCTGGAGAATTGCCTCTCGCTTTTGTAGTAAAACTGCCGGGGGTCGAAATAAGAGCTGAAGAAGTTATTGAATACGTTAATGGTAAAATCACTCCCAAAAATTTATATTAAAAAATTAGAATATAAGAATTTTATGTGATAATATCCGGAACCCAATTCAGAATATTTAGAAATGTCTATAATTTTGCCAATATTGCTAATCATGAAA
>NC_046661.1:97274227-97280932 GCF_010883055.1 Belonocnema kinseyi
AATTTTACATAGTTTTTCGACTTATTTTTGTAAGATATTTGTTTTTTAAGGTTTCATAAATATAATTCCCCTGAGGTTTTTGAGAAAATTCACAAGGATTGAAGTTGAATTTTCATCTAAAAAAGATAAATTGTCAGTGAAAAATATAATACATGACTGATTTTCCTAACAAAAAAACCGTTTAATTTTAAATCAAAAACAATAGAATTTTCCCAGAAAAGACAACATTTCAATAAAATACGTTTCAACCAAAAAAGGTTTATTTTTAACTAGTTGTATTGTTGTCCAAAAATGAACAAAGGTTTTCTAAAATAGATGAATTTTCTACATGAAATGAAAATTTTTCTACCCGAAAATTTCAATTCTCAACAAAAAAGTTTATTTTTAACCAAAGAGATTAAATTTCTACCAAAGGAGGCGAATTTGTAAACCAAAAAGATGATTGTCATCGAAAAATGAAATAGTTGATGTTTCAATACAAAATATTTTTATTTTAAAACAAAAACAGTTGAATTCACAAAAAAAGACAAAGTCGAATATAATTAGTTATTACAATAAATAGTTAACATATAATAATATTAAACGTATATAAAATTAAACTTATTTAAGTTTATATGTTTACTTGTTTTTAATGTTAAAAATAAAAAATCTGCTTTAAAATATTTCAGATTTTTTCAATTTCTCTTAAACATTAATTGATTTGCAATAAAAATTATTGTAAAAGTTCCCAAAAATCTTATTCGGAGAATTTTTTTATTCTTTTCAGACCTTTGTAAATCCTTTAAACGCTTCTAAATTGTTTTTAGAAATCTTCAAAACCCTGAATATTGTTTTAAATTGGAAATATTTTGAAGTATAAAATTATTTTTGTATTTCGACAAATTCTAAATATCTCTTGAACTAATCCGTTTTTAAAATTTTGTGATCTTACAAAATAAAAAAATGTAGCTTTAAAATCTTTTACGTTCGCGACCAAAATTTTAGAGAATCTTTTTAAAAGTTTTGAAAACCTTTTCAATTCTGCTTAAATTTTGATTTTATAAAAATAGAAAAACTTGAAAAATTTTTCCAGGAATCATAAGCAAAATGTTGTATTTTGTTAACACCCTTCAAAATTCTTAAAAAGCGTGTTTTTCGAAATCTTCACAGATCGACATTAAAAAAAATTTGCCCGCTGCGCGGACATATTCTCTTTCAACATTCTTATTCTTATTGCCTTTTAAAAAAAAAATTATTTTAATCCTGTTTTTGCACTTAAATGAAAAATTACGCTTCCTATCAAAAAATTTGAAAATCTTTTTTGGTTGAATAAATTTTGCCTCACTCATTCTCTTAACTTATTTCGTTGTACACAAATATAATTTCTTTATTTTCATTGTTTTTTTTTCAAAAATAAGACAAATACTACTTCCCCTACAAAAAAGTAATTCCTGAGAATTCGTGATTCTTTTTCAGGTGCACAATTTTTGTCGACCTATCTCTTTTCGTATCTTGCTTTCTTTCACCGCAAAATGGAGTTATTGCTTTTTTATTCGTTTTTTTTTTGAGATCAAAATTTGAATTTTTATTTTTTGCTGGCTAAATTTGAAAGGTGTTTATAAAATCTTGTAAGGCCTTGAAAAAGTAACGTTTTCCTTCTATTGACTTTTTCCTATATCATGCTTTGTTTTGCTTTAAATGTTAATTTTCTTTTGGTTATTTGGATTTTGAATATGCTATAACTTTGGTAATTTTTATTCCATAAAAAAGTAATTAATATAAATTGTTCGTATTTTGATCTGCTATAAATTGCTGTCGAAAAAACTCTCAAATATTAGAAAAAAGTGATCTCAAAATTTTCAAAATGCTCTAACTTTTTAGATTTTCGTCAAAAAAATCTGGCTAACGATTTCTATTTTTCTTTTCATATCCATATAAAGTGTGCCTAAGGGCAATCCAATCGAATAATTCCTTCAAATGTTACCATGTGTACATACTACAACGACGACAGACAGACAAACAGACGACGTAAAAACTATTTTTTTACCCAGGGGGTCTCAAAATGTCGAAATTGTATGGAATCCGCGAAAGTCATTTTTCACATAAAACCAATAACTTCTCATTACGATGAGAATGTAAAAATGTATCTGTACAATTAAAAATTTTTTTAAAATCGTTTTAAAGATTTCTAAACGTCTCTTAAATTTTCCTGATTTTTTTCTCTAAAATTGTGTGATTGTACAAAGCTGAAATTTTTTTCTTTAAAATCTTTTAAATTCTTTTTTTATAAATTTTACTAAAAATTTTGAAAATTTTTTAAAAAGTTTTCTCTTAGAATTCATTTTTTAATATAAAAAATTATTTAAAAATTTTCTATCAATCTTAAATTTTTTTATTATTGTCTTGAAACCTTTCAAAATTCTTTAAAATCTTATAATTTTTTTTTAAATGTTCAGAAATCTAAACTTTGTTTAAAATTTCTTTTTAATCTTCTTAATATTTTAATTATTTTCGAATCTTTTCAAAAATTCTAACACTTCCAAATATTTTTAAAAGAATTTATAGTTTTTCGAAAATATTTTTAATTCTAAAAAATAAAAAATAATTGTATGAAAATGCAACAAATTCTTTTTTGACATACTTTGAAATCTTTAAAAATTAATCTTCTGATACAAAACCTAAATACTTTAAATTATTCCCAGAAATGTTGCTGTCGATATCAATTTTTTGTATCGTTGCCAACAGTTTATACACTTCCTAAATTAAGAAATTCTCAGTTTTTACCCATAATTTTATTTTTCTTATCAATTTAAGGCGTAAAAAGGTTTAAAAATTATAGTGTAACAGCAAAATCATAAAATCGAATTGTTCCTAATAGTATTAAAAATACAGTTACAAATAAAATATTCTCTTTTATCAATAATGTGTAGAAACATTTACATGTAACCTTTACCGTGAAATATGATTACTTATTTAGATATGTATATTTAAAGCATGGATGATGCAACATTTTTTAAATCTTTTTTAATAGAGAAACAAATTGAAAACAACCACTTAAAGTCATTTACGCTCAGGTTTGAGATATTTAGTAACATCATTTTTTTTAATATGAAAAAACAAAAAACTTGAAGTTTTAGTTTCAAAAACAAGCTTTGAAAGACTTTAAAGCTTTAAAATTTTAAAAAACACATATTGCGAAGGATTTGAGGATAATCAAATTTAAAAACCATAAAAACCAATCCAAATTGCAATTTTTAAAATTGTATTTCTGATGATTATTAATTTTTTAAAAAATAAATGTCATGTTTCAGAACGAGTTTCGCCGCAAAAACGACTTAGAGGTGGAGTTCGATTCATCAATGCGATTCCTAAAAATCCTTCCGGAAAAATTCTTCGCAAAGACTTGCGAAGCTTATTAAAATCAAAGTTTTAACTAGCCTTCATGTCATGTGAACATTTATTTTTTTTATTTTTAATTGATAAATTCACAATTGTAAGTATCTGGAACACGGGAGGTGGGAACTTCGAATTGAGGTAAACTTTCCGCGATGATCCAAAGATATATCTAGCGGACTCCGCTAGAGGCAGCACCTTACAAGCTTATAACCGTGGAAAGTTTATCTCACTTTGGAGTAATTCGACGACTATTGCAGTTCTTGAACGATATCCTGCAATGGTTCGTACCCCCAGTTTTTTGGTGAAGATTAAAATAATAAACGATACTATATTTTATTTCTATATACATTATTTATTATTATTATTATTATTATTATTATTACACCATTAAGCCATTTCCCTTTCGAGGTAGGCGTGACTCACTCGGTAGGGGAAAGGAGTAGTGTGTGGAAGGGATAGAGATTTTTCAGATTGATCCAGAATTCTCGTGCTATTTAAGTAAATAACACGTTCGTTCCGCAACACTGCTCCGACCCAGGTTGCTGATCAATCTCTCTAGCAATCACCCCAATCGAAGAACCTCACGAAGCCGTTATGTAAGGTTCCCCACTCGGGTCCATTAATAGCCAGGGTCTTTGTTTCAGGCGTCGTTCACTCTACTGACACTCTTTTTATTAACTATTTTCCGCCATACTTTCCTGTCCTGGAATACTTCTCTAGCTCCTTTTATGTCCACGCATTATTTCATTCAGACTCTCGTGTTTCTGGGACTTCTTATGTCTCTTCTAACTAGGATATCATTCACACATTCTAACCAGTCTTTCCGCGGTCTACCTCTGGGCCCGCTGCCATTTACTTTACCTTGATACACTTGTTTCGTTAGCCGTTTATTTGGCATTCTCTTAACATGTTTTCTTGATAAGTCCATGTCTCGCTGATAATTATTATCATTTCATTATTTCATTCAACAGTAATTAAAAAATAAAAACTATAATTCAAATACATTTTTAAATATATAGAAAAAATTAGCTTTTACGAAGATATTATCAAAGTAGGGGAAAAATGAACTGAATCCCATGCAAGTTTAAAAATAACTTCTAGCTGTTTTCCGAAAAATTCTACGTCTAATTGAAAAAAATTATGCTGGTAAAAAAGATTGGTAAAAAAAAGCTTTCTGAATACCTTACAAAGCAGAAGACTTTTCTATTTGAGTATTGCCTACATTGTAATCGAGATGGTAGTGGATATGCAAACAAATATTCCTTATTCTGTTGTATTTGTTAAGACGTAAGAGAACATTATATGCAAATTGGCATTCTCTCAACATGTCCGAACCATCTTAACCGATTTCTTTCCCATGTGGGTTTTCCCGCATATTATGCGCATGAATCTCATGTCAATTGCATTAATTTTACTCTTATTTTTTTCTTGATAAGTCCATGTCTCGCTACCGTATAGTACTGTCGGTACAACTATGGAATTATGTATTGCCATTTTAGCTTCATTTGATATATTTTTACTTCTGATAAGGGGACCTGCTCTACCAATAACCTTCTTACCTTCATTTATTCGTCTATCTAATTCCTCATCTATCTTCCCGTCCCTAGTAAATAACCTACCAAGATATACGAACTTATCAACTTGTTCAATTGTCTCATCATTTAATAAAATATTGCATAGTGTTTTCTCACTCTTTCCTTCGAACACCGTAGTTTTTGTTTTATTTGCGTTAATTTGCAGGCCCATGCTCGTCATACTTGCTTCTAGTTTATTCAACATTCTTTGTAAGTCTTCGATAGACTCTGCCATAACAACCGTATCATCTGCGAACGCTAACCCAAGTACCCTTACTGTTTGGAGATCCACACCCTCTTCGTCGAAGAGAGCCATTCTTAAACACTTGTCCATAAATAATATAAATAACCATGAAGACATAAGGCATCCTTGTCTAACTCCTTGAATAATATCGAAACAGTCACTCAGTTTCCCATTTACTCTTACACTCGTTTTGCTACCTGTATATATTGCTTTTATAGCTTGTAGGATCCATCCATTGACACCATACTATTTCAGGATTTCCCAAAGTTTACTTCTACCTACCTTGTCAAAAGCTTTTTCTAGGTCAACGAATGCACAGAAAACTTTTTTTCCTACTCTAAAACTTTTTTCTGTTATTTGTCTTAAGCTAAATATTTGATCCGTACATGACCTTCCTGGCATAAACCCACTTGTGACTTCCCAAATCTTTGCTTCTGTTATTTTCATTACCTTACGAATAAGTATTTTTGAATATATTTTACTTACGGTGCTTAATAAGCTAATCCCTCTGTAATTATTGCACTCGCTTTGATCTCCCATTCTCTTGTATATTGGCAAGATAATCGCTTTTTTCCAATCGTCTGGGACGTCTCCCATCTCGAAACATAAATTTATCAATTCGCACAGTTTATGTGTTATGCACGCGCCACCGTGTTTAATCATTTCAGCGTTAATACCGTCTACCCCGGCAGCCTTACCGTTTTTCAAGTTCTTATTTATATCCGTAACCTCAGTGACACAGACTTTTTTAATTGAGTTTTCCATCGCATCGTGTTCAACATCGCAGTTGTGGTGTCCTATAGCTTCGTCTCCGAATTGTCTCCTAAAATAGTCTCTGAAAGCCTCTAGTATTCCGTCTGTATCATATACCATTTCCCCCTACAATTTCTCATGTTGACAATTTCTGTACTTTTGTTTCCATTCATTTTTTTATAAAGTAGTTTTCTGCTTCCTTCAAAGTCGTTTTGTATTTTCATCTCTTCTTCTGCTCTAATTGTATCATTACTTTCTTTAACTAATCGTTTAAGTATCCTATTTTCGCGTCTATAATCATTTATACGTCTATTTCTTTTCACTTTGATAAGACCTGCGATGTTCCAAGTTCTCTTGTACGCTTCTCTTTTTGCTTTTTGGACAGTCTGAATTTCATCATTCCACCACGCATCACCAGACATTCTTCCTACAACTGCGGTACCACACACTTCGATCGCACATCTCACAATGATATCACGGAACTTTGTCCATGCGCCCTCTATATATTTGTTTTTTATCATCTCCTCCCATGTTGTCCTATCTATGCTTTCGATTATCTTCTTTTGGAAATCTATTCGCACATCCGGTTTCTGTAGGTTCTCAATTTTGATTTGCGTTTGTTTTGCTTTCTTGGTTCTCTTTTTTCTCCATCCCCGGCCTAAGTTATTTTTTGAGATCAGAAGGTAATGATCAGTATTGCATTCAGGACCCCTCATGACCCTTGTATCTTTGACTAACTCTCTAAGTCTTTCATCCGCA
>NC_046661.1:97281032-97282559 GCF_010883055.1 Belonocnema kinseyi
AACAGACCCCTTTCTGAGCATAGACCAACTAATTTATCTCCGTTATAGTTTGTTCTTGGATCCCCAAAATTACCTAATACTCTTTCTGTATCCTGATTTTGGGTGCCCACTTAACCGTTCATGTCTTCTAGTAGAATTATTCTTTCCCCATGTTCGCAAATATTTATTAGATTTAATTAATTATCGTGAGTTTTAAATATGACTATCTACATGCGTAATTCTTATCGTCGACCTCTCTTTATCTGTAGTTTTTTATTCTTGCACAAATGTTTATTATTCTTCGTCTGCTCGTATATAATTCAGATTGTTGAATTATTGTTTAAAGTCAAGTATTGATCAGAAAGAAATTTACCGTTGCATAAAAACCAAATATTTTCTGGAAATAATTTTTTTTAAATATATTATATACGTACTTAAAAATCTAGAAAAGTAAGTGTCTAGTTTCCCTTTTAATTACATTATTTTATATACAAAACCTTGTTTGGCCTTTAGCTATCGAAAGCTATTGAAAGTCGGAAAAAATGAAGGTTGAAATTATTATTAATTTGTTAATATATTTAAATAAAATATCTAAATGTCATTATATTTAGAATGGATATTTAAACATTATATTATTATATTGTATATAAATCTAGAAAAAATTTCAATTAAGATTCTTTGATATTTGTTTATATGCTTTCTTAATTAATGTAAACTGTATAGTTTAATATCTTCACTGATAACTTTCACTTCGTCGGATAATCGCAACAGCAGTATTTTATAAAACAGTTACTTGAAACGTTTTTCGCGTGCTGTGAGTGAATAATTTTTACTGTGTAATTTTCTTGATTAAGAAATTTTTTAATTAGACATATTAAAACTTTAAAAGTTTAGGAATACGTACTTATTTCTCTGAAAATTGCATTAATTAAAAATGTGGCTTCTATAACTTCTATATTTATGATGAAAAGAATTTATCAATATCCTAGCTGCTGAAATTATCTTGCAAACATTTGTTTTTTTAAATTCCCTTGTTTTTCTTTTTAATATTTGATTCATAACATACTATGAAAATTATTTATAGAGTAATTATAATTATTTTCTAATCTATAGAATATATTTTAAAATATTTAAAATTTTCCAAGTTCTCGTCTTGTTATTGAAAGAGCCGAGGAGAGTTATAAAATGAAAAGTAATAAAAATATATTGAGTGGACCACCTTTCGCAAGGAAATGGAATTACAAATCTGTTGGCGACTACTATTTGAAAACTGTTCCACAACACGGATCTGCAACTGCTTTGGTATAATTTTTTATGTTAAATTATGTACCTAAATAAGAAATTTTTTTATTTAATTGAATCTCAACGCTTAAAAATTGCTACAAATGATCGATTTCCTTCAAAAGCTACTTCTATATATTATTATTATTATGCAATTATTGTAAATATTCTTTCAAATTTAATTGTTTAAGATTGCAAAATATTTTTTTAACTAATGTTTTTTGTTTATTAAGGTGATACATTAAATTAAATTATATACAAAGTAGT